>NW_024962272.1:13725422-13725580 GCF_019238085.1 Lagopus leucura
AAGAAAGAAAGAAAGAAAGAAAGAAAGAAAGAAAGAAAGAAAGAAAGGAAAGAAGGAAGGAAAGAAAAGAAAAGAAAAGAAGAGAAAAGAAGAGAAAAGAAGAGAAAAGAAAAGGGAAGGGAAGGGAAGGGAAGGGAAGGGAAGGGAAGGGAAGGGAA
>NW_024962272.1:13725590-13738151 GCF_019238085.1 Lagopus leucura
GGGAAGGGAAGGGAAGGGAAGGGAAGGGAAGGGAAGGGAAGGGAAGGAGAGAGAGAAGGAGAGGAGAGGAGAGGAGAGGAAAAAATCCAGCTCCTGAATAACTCTAATGGTGTGCAAATCTTGTCTCAAGCCATTTAAATTCTTGCACTTCTTCAAACTAAAAATATGGAAGTCAGAATGCAGTTTGGAAAAGTTCAGGTCCAGCAAGTTTTGACTAGGATTTATTTTTAGAGTTAGTTTTAATGCTCCTATATAGACTTTTGGAGCAGAAAATCTGGCAGCTGGATCCTTACTAATAACCATGGCATCTTTTTAAATAGCACTGGACATAACAAGTATGTCATACAACACTCATCCACTTGATGTTTTAATGCTCATCCACAGATCTCTTAAGGGATTTTTTTTCTCAGTGGCAATTGTCTTTCACAACAGTTTTAAATAAAATCTCATCTGTATTTTTCAAATCAAGAATGAAAAGTAATGGGATATGTTTTTTCCATACCACATTCGTTGCCATATGACCTGAGTAGCTTCCATGAGTACATTAAGCAGTGAACTAACTTCTATTATGTTGTTTGTTATCTCACCCTCTTTCTGTGGAGAGAGCTGTGTGCAATGGTGTATTCTGCTTCAGAAAGGCTTTTTGGAAGGGAGAAAGGACTATTTTTTAATTTATTTTATTTAATATGAATCTAAGTGCATGCTGATATGCGTTTGTACTATAACAGGTGAAATAGAAAAACTTGTTATGTGTCTGGAGTGGGAAGTGGTAGTGACCTGCATGTAGTTCACAGTGCAGTTCTAGATCTCATTAGAAGTTCAGTCCCCAATCCTTCCCTCTTCAAGAAGTTAGCACATTTTGTTTTGAAAGTTTGGGATGCAGGCTGTTTCTTGTCATCCTTGGTTGGCCTTGAGATGTGGCAGCCTCCTTGGGGTAGTGGACAAAGGCTGCAGAGGCTGTGTGAGGGAATTCAAGGGAAATGATGTAGAAGTTGGGAAACCAATGTGATGGGCAAGTGGTGACCCATGGTGCTGGTGCAGTGTCCACAACCAGTTATTTTCTGAAGTGCCAAAGGCTTATTTTTGAGATGCTGAGGTAATTTGTCAGAGAAGTGGTGATTACAGAATGTGATTGCTTTCAGACATGATGAATGAATTCTCCCAGACAAAGGAAGATTTTGCCATGGCCATTGTGAGGGGTTGGTTAAAAAAAGAATCCAAGAGGATTGTGGTAGTGGATCAGTCTCTCCACCTTGGTCAAAGGAGATTGTTTAATTACTTCATGCTATTCATACAGCTCTTCTAAGTCCCCAGCGTCACCTGCATAGACTTAGGATTAGATTACACCTGTTGCAGTTACATCAGTTTTAAGGTCTTCAGTTAGGAGTGGTTTTCTGAAGCCTGAGTCCAATCTAGTTGATTATATTAATAGCTAATAAAAGAAAAAACAACCAAAATAAAAACCAGCACTAAGAATGATGTGCTGGATAAACCAGGATGCATAGGGTGTACTGGATGCAAAATGCATCAGAACCAGTTTTTAGGTCAGATGAAAATACTGCTTGCTGACATCTGGAAATGCAGTTGATTAATAGATGCTAAAAGATAAATTACATATGTAAGTGTGAATCCACTTATCACTTATTGTAAAATTTAGGAAAACAAATGAACAAAAAAAAAAAAGAAGTATTAATTCTTATAAATTCCAAGAGTAAATAGTCAAGCAATGAAAGTGCAGTTCTCCGTCTGTGTTTTCAACCTTTTGTCCAGAGAGTGAGGCTTGTGACATTATTAGTGCTTTATGATGAACTTTAGACAGTCCCCCTTGTGAAGCAGTGTCATGTCCTACAGTCATGGGTTAAGTGGCATTGATACAGTTTTCTTCAGCAGCAGCCAGACTGATGAAAGGTTACAGAAGTAAGCAGGTACATCCTCTTCTCTTTCTAGGTTATTTCTCTGAACAGTAAAGCCAGGAGCAGAATGTGCTGAAGGCAGTGAGCAGCAGAGATGGTGAGGTGCATTGGAACAGATGATGTGTAGCCCATTAAGCTTAAAAGGGAATTATTATACTCAAGAGTAAAGTTATGATGAAATATTTATTTGTGAAAGCTTAGTTTGAGGAAAAGCGCTGTGTAACCTGACTGGACCTGCAGCAGAAGCCACCTGGTTTTCATTTTGCTGTCTCAGCAGTGTGTTGGATCACAAAGACTTAATCATTTTTGACATTTCAGTGTGTTTATATTAGATTGCAGTGTTTATATTTTTTTGTAAGTGAATTCTCTCTTTGTTATGGAAATTATGGGAAAATATTTTGAATTCTAGCTTAAGAAAAATAAACTGTTAATGGAGTGTTAGCAATGATTGGCCTTTTAAACATTTCTGGTAGCAAGTAACCAGAATATCAGGCAAAGAACACGAAACAGTTTAAAGATGGTGATTCCTGTATTTAAAATCAGCTTAAAATCTTGATGAAGTGAAATCCTCGCATTCTTGCATACCCACATTTTACCTGTCTGCTATTCATTTAATGCTCCTTCACAAATATTCTTCATTGAGAATGAAGAAGCTTGATATATAAGCACAAAACAGTTTGGTGGGAATTACACGGTGAGGTCTGTACATGCACGGTGTCAAAATCTCATTTTAAATCTCACAGGGCAGAAAAATGTGTGAATATGTAGAAGTTTAAGCACATAAGAGAGACCTAGAGCCTTTTCAAATTGAGTGTCCATTATTCTTAGACAAGCACAGCATCGTTTATGCAAATGTTACATGATAAATGAATGCTAATTTCAGGCAGATTTTTGAGAAGATGTTTCAGTGGCACAGCCACGTTGGTAAGGTGCTTTTACATCAACTTCTCTTTCATAAATGCTAAATAGATCATTTAGGATAAGTTTCTCAAGGTCAGTGTCGATTTAGTCATCTGACTTGTGTTCTGATGTGCTGTTCTGTTGCACGCTATTCTTCGGGATTTGTGTGCCTTATTCAGCAATGCTCCAACAGTTTGTGTGGCCAGAATAAATCAAAGCTGTATATTTGAGCAGGTACTGTCCTTAGAATGATGTGTAACATAGATGTTCTGCTTCTAAAAACAAATCCTTAATTTTGATGGTACAAAGGGAAAAGTAACTGGCAACTCAGTGTAAGCCCTGTTATTTATTAAAGAAGTTATTCTCGGTATCATTTTTATGTCCTACTTCTATGAAGCAGGTGATACCAGGCCTCTTAAACGTCCTGTAATCAGCATTTTTAAAGCACACTTCATAGGATTTTCTATTTGTGATAAAACCTTACTAAAATTCATGGTTAGTCTTATTGTTCATAGAATATATGTCATTTGCCAAGCACTGTAAGAACTCCCTGAGCAGAGACAGACCAAACTTCCACATATTGGGAATACATTTCTGAGAACTGCAGTTCTGTAGTAGAATACAGTGTGTTACAGTTATTTGTCTTGTTTTTAAATATAGTGAAGTCTACTTATTTTTCATAAGCATTCAAAGGGAAGCTGATTTTTCAAGAAGAGGAAAGTTACAAACAAACTGACCTAAATAAAGTTAAGTGATACAGTCTGCTTCACTGTTTGCTTCCGAAATTTTGTAAGCCTCTGTATGGATGTGTTTTATTTTGCCAACCAGTTCAAAGCATTTTTTTGCTGGCTGCAGATTACTTTTTTTTTTCCTGCATTTTCAACTGCAGTCCAATTCTCTCAGACTTAGAATCTTTTAAATACAGCGTATCACACTTTGCTAGTTAACAGCTGTTGAGTGTAAATGTTTTCATTAAATTCATGTTACTTGATCTGAGTACATTCTAGCCCAAGGAGTTGGAGGGGAAGAAGGGTAAAGCCTTGCTTTCACATAAAAGATGGTCACCATGCAGATGAAAACGTTGTCTCAAGAACTTTGTTTGAGATAAACAGTGATAAAGACTACCTAAAAATGTTGCTGAGTAAATAGTGTTATCTTGAATTTTCAAGATACTAATCTATTGGATGTTTTGAGAGAAGGGAGATCTTTTTTACCAAATCGTTTTGTTCAACAGCAACCCAGAGAAAGCAGCCCTAAAGGCAAACTGTATGGAAAGTTTAAAAAGCAAGATTCGTGTGGAGATTCTTTTGATTGATTCAGAATATTGGTGCAGAGATGGCCTGGCTCTATAAATCCTGTCTGCTAAACCAGTAGTAGTGCTTTCTTATCGACAGTTAATGAGGAAATTCTGTCTGAAGGGAGCTATTCACTATTGAATGCTGGGGTGGGGTTTCTTTCTTTTTCTCTTAGGAGAGGGCTGAGAAGGAATTCAGTTTGACCTTGGAAAGTCTTGTAAAAATGTAAATGAAAAGACATCTCATATTTTGAGGCGACTACCTTCTTCCAGAGAAATGCTGCAGAAATCTGTTGTGTCCTGGAGACTTGAAACTTTCCTGTAAAATTTTTAAAGGTCAAATGTAGTAATTCTGTTTTGAGCCTCATGCATGTTGTACTTCAGCCAGCATTTTCCAGTGTACAGTAGTGTTGTTTTTTTTTTTAATTATTTATTTACTTTCCCTCCTGTTTTTGGTCAGTAAACAGTTCCTTGCTGTGGTTACACAGACAAATATAGCTGAGAACACTTTTCTGGGAGAAGAGTCTCCTCATGCATTTCTTAGCCATTTTTGGGAAGAATTTATCTATCTGTGCATGTGAGAAAGGGAGGCAGTAGCTGTAAATCGAAGTGACATCATATGTATTATTCTCATTGATCCGCTTTTAGACTAGAGCCAGGATAAAAGGAAATGGCATCAGGGAGGAAGTATGCTCATTTAGGCACAGATCCCAGTGTGATAATGGAGTAATAATAGAAATCACGCCACTGTCAATCAGTTGCTGCATTAGTCGCAGGCACATTTCCCTTTGGAGGAGGCTTTCAATGACTTCATTCAAGTGCAGACTGGAGCAAATGGAATATTCAGCATACCAGCTGTACTACTTCAGTGATTTGTGTCCTGGCTTAGGGCTGCCGTGTGAGCGCTGGTCCTGTGGATGCTCAAGTAGATATATCTGTGTCATATTTTACGGCTGTGAAAGGTCAGTAGTCAAATATTTCAGTGTCATTTTTCTGGTATAAAGGGTGAATCTAGCATTTATTGCATTTGTTAATGTAGAATTGATAAATACACTCCTTCACGTGGGTGGTCTTCTGGGACCAGAGGATGATGACCTTTGTGCCTGCAATATCATGCCTTTGCAGTGACAAGACTTGTTTCTCTTGTGCTTTTTGCAGGTTAGGGATGCAGGATTCAACAAACTCACATTTTTGTTCCAATATTTTTTGTAGGGACCATTTCAAAACTGCCTTGAGTTACTCTTGACTAGAATAATAGTTTAAGTATCTTGTATTTTATTCATATGGGTGTACTAAGTATGCTATTTCTTAATTTCTGAATATTTAGTATACATTGAATTCCAGCCCCAAGCAGGATGCTGCTTGAATGTCTGAGTTACAGTTCCAGTTTGGTAACATTTACACTGATTCTTACATCTTACATCTGTTTTGATACTCCATACCATTTTGGTAGGGTTTGGTGTTTTTTTTGGCTCTTTTTTTTTTTTTTTTTTTTTTTTTGGTGGTGGTGGTTTTTGTGGGTTTTATTTTTTTGTTTGCTTGTTTGTTTTTTTTCAGAGGCAGGAGCCTCAATATTCAAACTTTAAAACCTCTACATCAGATAACTCCAGGGAAGTCAGGGACAGACAGCTGTTTGGTGGGAAGACAAAGTGAAACCCTTTCAAAAGATTGAAGGAGAGGCTTAAGGACAAGGTAAAGCATGCAGTGTTGGAATACAGCTTTGTAGTGGGGATGATGGTTAATTATATGTGACATGACAGAAAACCTCTGGTGTGCTTGATCCCAAGACATTAATTTATTCCTTCTTTGTAGCGTCAGTACTCACAGCTGGGGGAGGGGAAACCCTGGGAAAAAAATGTGATTTCCGTGCAGCAGCCTCAGGTTGTGGCCAGGGCTATCTGTTTTGCAATATAAACAGATGGTGTAGCATTTGTAGTCGTCATGAATGCTGTTTCTTGATATTTGCCTCATTTCCTGGTGGAAGGGATCTACTTTAACAATCACATACATTTGGGCATTTGGACTGAGTATTCCCATGCAGTTTAAAGTGTTTATTTTTTTTTTTTTTTTTTTAATCTTTTAAAGAAAAAACAAAGAACAGAGATGGAAATTTTGTGTCTGGTGTGTTATGGCTGTTTTTGAAATTTTTTCATCGTAGGAAGAGATTTCACACAGTGAAATTTATACTGTTGTATTTTGCTGTATCTTTATATAATTTTTACATACGTTAGATATTCAAGATGCATTTGCCATAATGCCATAAATGAAAATGGCTTCATAATATCCAAAACAAATTAACTTGTTTTCTCTAGGATTTATGCTTTAGTGATGCTTAACAGCAAGGACCTCTCTGTATTAAGCGTAGGACAAACAATTGAAAAATCTGTGTGCACCCCAAACAATTTTCAAAATGCAAAAAAAGAGAAGTAACAGGTGGATGGGACAAATAAGGATGGTGGTAAGGAAAATGAAAAGTAATGGAACGAAACTTCAGATGTAACTTTGTGAAGTTATCTACAACCTTTGAAAATTTGCTTTGGAGACAAAATGTAAGAGCTGCACCCACTAGTGCCAGTTCAGTTACAGGTCTGACAGCTCTTCTGCTGGTGCCCACACCCACTCTCTCCATGTTTGCTAACTCTTAACTTGGACTTCAGTTAAACCATGGGCTACAGACTTGTGTGTGAAGTTTTGTCTCGGACGCCTAGAAGGTGAAAAAATAACTGAAACTGTAGTCTCGGGAGTTTTTGCTCTGCAGTCTCACGTTCAGGAGAGGTAGGAGTTTGATTTGTAATTCTGAAAATTCCTCACCCATAATGCAGGAGTAGACAGAGGTAAATTAAGGACATGGCTGATGCTTTGCTGCTTTGCTTTTGTTGGCTTATTCTATATTCTGTATGTTATCTTAGACAATAGCTGTCTGTTGCTGAATCTCTAATGCAATTATATTGAGGATATGTAATACTTTGTATATCCTCTAGCACATGTATATGTATATATGTATTCAAACAGCTATTCTACAGTTTCTAAAATTAAGTATTTTGCACCATTATCTTAGCAGGCAGATCTTTCTAAATAAGAAGTTACTTTTCCATGTGTGGTGTTCTGCAACATTTCAAATTTTATTAGTGTTCAGAATGAATTAAGTCTCCAAGCAGAATCGATTCCCAGAAGCTTTCCCAGTTTTGTTTTTTAATGTACCTCCCCATCCTTTCCAGGCAGCTACTTTTGGACCATACAATGCACATTCAACTTGGCACTTTAGGGGGTTGTTCTAAGATTGAAATAGTCAGTATTTGTAAGCAGCTGATGGTTTTTATCCATTCTGTTTTGTTAGCAGGCATGATTATCACTCAGAAAATGTTCCAGTAAGAGCCAGTAAGATGTAGAATTTTTTCAGTCCCTAAGATACAGCTTAAATAATAAAATAAATGGAATGGAAACTAATCTTAAATCCTAGAGCCTTCCTGTCTGCCTTATTCTGATTCAGTACTAATGCTAAATTACGTCAGACTAAGAGGGAAGAAAATGTCATGTGGCTTTGTTGCTAATTATGATAATTTAGATACAACGAGGTGTGACAAGAGCATCTCCAAGTGGCATAAAATTAGAAGCAGAGTTAAAATAACAGAATTTTTTTGCTCATTAGTCTGCCTGGAGGATATTAGAAGTAAAGCAGTATTGATTTCTTTTTCTGTGCAAAGGCTTCAATACTTCCTGCCTTCCCCTTAGAATTCTGGTGCCCATCAAAACTGGATGAATAGTGGAAAATCTTTGGGGCATATGACATACTTTTGATGGATCATTCTGAACCCTGAATTTCCAATAAATGTTTCCTGGCAGCTGGTGTAATTTCTTGCTGAGATTTGTTTGAATTATTTATTTGTTCATCCAGTAAGCCTTTTAAACTGAGCACTTAAGCGCTTGCTACATCAGACTATTAGTGTTTTTTGTTTTTTTAAGCTGCATTAGATTCAACTTTAAAACTAGTCAGGCAACTGTTGTGTATACACATATGTACACATATACTATGTGTGTACTACGTACTAGTGTGTACTATGGTCATAACATTCACGTCATGTTTTCCATGTGGTGGATAGCTCCTGACTCTTTGTGCTAGAATGTGCCTCAAAATGTGATGTTTTAGCATTGTTTTATGGGTCACTCATTTGTGTCAGGTTCATTAAATATATTGAGCAACTGCTCATGTAGCAGCTAGAAGTGCCACGATTATACAATCTGGTTGATTCCTGAAATGGTATAGTATAAATTATTCTCTTATTTTATTCCTTCCAAGCCCAAACAAAATGCAATTACCTAGCATATGTATTCCATAACAATCTTGGTTTAATAGGCTATGATTATGTCTCAGTTAGATAAACATAGTTTAGACCTGATCTAACTATGTAATAATAAAATATGTGGAAAATACGTCTTAATTGGGCCCCATACACAGCCTTTCAGAATACAGATGCATAAAACCTGAGTTTTTTCAGGAATCAGCTGTAACTTCTATCCATATTTCATGCATGCTGGAAGTACAGAGACTGTTGCAGTCTTGTTCTCTTTGACTTGTCTGTTTAATTGCTCAGTAAGTAGACCTCTGTTCACACACAGCATTTGTTTTTGTTTTAGCTGCTCCCAGACCAGCTGGTCTTACTTCTGGAGTATCTCCTGGAAGAGAAGACACTGTGTCCTAGAACACTACAGCGCTTAGAGAAGACATACCAGCTCCGTGACCAGGATGCTGAGGTAAATCACTAAAAAAAGTCTCTTATAAAATAATTCATTGCATTGTTGACTGTGAATAATGATGATCCACTAAGAGCCAGGTTCATTCAAGTTGTATATTCCAGGACTAAGTATTAAATTGCACGTGTTGAATTCCTGTTGCATTTCCAGATGCCTTAATTGTCCACTGCTTTTGTCTGTGTGTCAGGAGTAGGTCCAGATGTGCTTGGATGCTGTAGTAGTAGGAGAAAATGCAACATAGATGTCATATACTATTGTATATGTACTTTAGGCAACATGTTCACTCAAGTGCTACGTTTCACACTATTATGGTGAGTACGTATTAGATCTTAGCACATCTTAGTCCTCTGCGTAGTCTTCCAGGTGCAGCTGTGTCTGTTGCAGTCTAAAGTTGAGCTTCCATGTGGCTGGCCCCTTTTGTTCCTCTATGGGCACTTCCAAGCCTCACTTGCGATTTTGAAGACTGTGCTTTCCAGAGCTTTTAAGAATGAATCAGTTCTGTGTGGTTGCATGTAGTGTTAACAGTCACTGGGGAAAATACAATTTTATGTAATAGCGTAAATGTGCCTCCGTCATGACAGACACACATCAGGCTGGTATCTGTTCCAAAGAACTTAATGTCTTAGAAGGTTTGGGAGCAAACCTGTACATTCTTCTTACTGCATGCAGTTCTGGCCACTTTGTGGTGTCTCAAGTTGGGAGAACTGTGAAAATTAAGACTACAAAACTTGCTGCTGAAAACTCCTTGAAATTAGTGCC
This sequence comes from Lagopus leucura, assembly GCF_019238085.1. Classification (NCBI taxonomy): domain Eukaryota; kingdom Metazoa; phylum Chordata; class Aves; order Galliformes; family Phasianidae; genus Lagopus; species Lagopus leucura. Next base: position 13,735,209 of record NW_024962272.1, read on the forward strand.
TATTTGTATCAAGTTTTCAGGAGGGGAGACAGGAAGATGAATTCAGTCATGGAAATAAAGGATGTATATCAAATGTTTAGATTTACATGTGTGTGTGTGTGTGTGTGTGTTTGTACCTTTTTTTAAAAGATTAGTTATGAAAGACCATGTAATCAAACTAATATGTAATGAGGGAGCTCAGTAAATAACATGGCTTTCAACTCTTCTTAATTAAAAACTACTGTGAAGACTATGGAGAGTTAATGTGCATAACTTACTCTGTTTTAATTGGAATTTTATGGCAATATTTAAAATTGAAGAAGAGAGCAAAATCCTTGTTACTCTTACAGTGAAACTGCTGACTAGATATTTATAAACATTTCAATCTGAATGTTATTGTCAAGATTTATTAAACAGAGGTCTAGCTTTTTCTCAGAAAAAAAGGCAACATTTCAACTGTTTACTGTAACTTCTTTTATTGATACAAGTTTCCAAATGCCAGACTTGTTTTTAATTAGTACTTGAAGCAACGTTTCTATTTATAGGTATTATAATATATTTTAAACTCATCTGAATACCAGTGAAATGTTAGGGGTTCTACAATGGGAAGAGAAATAAATAGGGAGGTAGATCAAAGCAATAGCTGTGGTGTTGCTGCTTCCTGCCAGTGAATTCTTAGAACCTTAGGCCTCAAGCTTGAGCTTCTCAAGTTTTTCCTTTCTCTCTACTTTCATACTTACTTTCTTCTTTGCAGTGTCACATAAAAGTACAGAAAGTCTCTCTAAGATTTTTTTCTTCTATTAAAAAAAAATAATAATAAATTCAACCTTGGCAAAAGGAGTACAATCTTCGCTTCATTTTATGAAGTGAAGTCAAAGGCTTAGCAGATCTTCAAAGGTACAACTGAGGTAACATTACCATTAGCATTTTACCAGTCATCAGATCACAGGCAGCTACAGTCCTTTAAAGGAGATGTTAGCTTTCACACTCTTATGTAGCTGAGAGAAGAGCCATTCATGCCTGTTGCTCCTGTATGTCACAGGGGATTTTTCCTTTAAGGACCCTAATGACCCAGAGACAAAGAACTGCAGACCACACTAATAGCTTTTTTTGTCTAAATTTGGTTTGTGAAGACACTTTTAGTTACAATGATTCGACTGTGTTACTGAAGTTCAAATGCTGTTAGTACCTGGACATCAGAAATAGATACAAACATTTTTTAAAAAGTTGGCAGGCCAATAGAGAAAGCAAAAACCCTGTGATGGAGGTTTTATCCAGGGATTTTTGTAAGTTAAGTTGTCAGTTGTCAGCAAAAAGAAGTTAAAAAATAGAACCAGTTTTATTATTTTCAGGAAATATTGTTTATGTACACATTAATCTTCTAATAAAAATTAGCAATGATGTGGCCAGTAATATGTGAGAGTTGCGTGTAAAAAAAATATGTTATTTTGTATTAAGTTTCATCTTAAAACTTGTAAGTAAATATTGTCTGCATCCTTGGGAGTTGGAAGTCTTCATTATATGCTACAGTTAGCTAAAAGATCTTCCTACAACATCAGAGGGGGTATAAAGAAAAATATTTATATGTAATACTGTTTACTCTCATTATAGTGAGAATGTTTCAAGCTGGTTAGCACTAATGAGAAATAAAATCAAGGTTTTGAATGATCTCACTGTGTAGAATAAGTGTGTTGGGAGGAGTAGAGGGGGCAGTTGCTGGGTGGTTTTCACTGCTGATATGAAATAAGCCCTTCCCTCTGCCCTTTGTAGAAGGAGGGGAGTGTGCTGTTCTTCACTGGACACTGTAGCACCGTGCTGAGAAAGTACTTGAAAAAAGCTGCGTTGAGTATGGCTGGTGAGAAACAGGATACAGGTGCACTGGTCTTGTTTTGCATGGGAGTTATTTTACAGTTCTCTCATCCAGACTGCTGTGTAGCTCACTATGATCCATCCTTGAATTTCACAATTGATGCAAGAAAACTCATATCTGAGGAATGTCTTTTTGTCTATCATAATCGCTGCATGGAACGTCTTGGTTCTGGTTAAAGCTTTTGTATCCGTATTTCTGAAGTGCCTTTGTTTGGACTTTACTGTTCAATACACTTGTAAAAATGTTTGTCCAGTCTTACCAATTTACGGGCCACATCTTGCTTCGGAGAGAGAAAGAGAATGTGCAGCAGGTTTCTCTTTCTCTGATCCATTTGTACCAACTAGGAAAGGAGAGAGACGTGAGCTAGCCTTCACCTGGAAATTAACTGTTGAGGTCTTCTCAAGGAACACTGAGGTTACTTCAGATAACTCCTGGATTTTCCTCAGCAACTCAACTGTCCTCTTTCACATGAGATTTCACGACAGATTCACAGTTTCCGAGAAGAGGAGGACTCTCCCTCCTTGTGCCAGTAAACTCTGCTTCCTGACAAAGACGCATTTAAATACTTCAGTTAAAAGCAAACAAAACAAAACAAAACAAAACAACAAACAAACAAACAAAAAAACCAGCCAAGGTTAGATAGCGTATATCTGATTCACAGTCAAGAACAGATGCAGATCTTTCTGTGGTAGCAAGCTTTGAGCCTCCAGAGCCAGGATTGAGGTACCTGTGGTTTAACCATACTTCACACTGGACTGCATCCAGTCTTGGGTGGTACAAGAGGCTCATACAGCGTTTGCACAGTAGCAACGTTTGTCTTTCTTGCAGTGGGGGCCCCAAAACTGAACACAGCACTTGAGGTACAGCCTCACCAGAACTGAACACAGAGGGACAAATCACTTCCACGCTCCTGCTGCCAGCAACATTTCTGATACAAGTCAGGATGCTGTTGGCCCTCTTGGCCACCTGGACACACTGACTGACCATGTTCAGCTGAGCATAGACCAATACCCCCAGGTTTGTTTCCTCTACGCAGTCTTCCAGCCACTCTGCCCCAAGCCTGTAGTATTGCCTGAGGTTGCTGTGGCCAAAGT
>NW_024962272.1:13762587-13779037 GCF_019238085.1 Lagopus leucura
ACTTTGGCCACAGCAACCTCAGGCAATACTACAGGCTTGGGGCAGAGCCAACAGCACCCTGACTTGTATCAGAAATGTTGCTGGCAGCAGGAGCGTGGAAGTGATTTGTCCCTCTGTGTTCAGTTCCGGTAAGGCTGTACCTCAAGTACAACCTGGTGTAGGGAACCTGCTTTGGCAGGGGGGTTGGACTCGATGGTCTCTGGAGGTCCCTTCCAACCCCTATAGTTCTGTGATTCTGTGATTCTGTGATTCTGTGAAGTGCTGTGTTCAGTTTTGGGGCCCTCACTGCAAGAAAGACATCAAGGCCCTGGAGCTTGTCCAGAGAAGGGCAATGAAGCTGACGAGGAGTCTGGAGCACAGGCCTTTTGAGGAGTGGCTGACGAAGCTGGGATTGTTCTGTCTGGAGGAGAGGAAGCTCAGGAGAGTTCAGGGAACATTCAGATGTTGTACTGTGGGACGTATTTTAGTGGGAATTATTGGTGATAGGCAGACAATTGGACTATATGATCTTGTAGATCTTTTCAAACCTCGGTGATTCTATGATTCTATGATTCTGTAATGTTTAAGTGGCATTCAATTACCTGGCTGTTCAAGTGCGGAACAGACTGTTACAGGCTCTGTTACAGGCTGTTCAAGTGCAATACCAAACTGCACTCTTGGATGTTAGGTTTAGGTAAGATCTTATATGCAAAACCTTCAGCTTTGTTCCTTGATTTCTGCCTAACTGAGGTAGTCCAACTTAAATCACTCTTTGAAGTGTTGGATTTGTTATTTATAGCACCCTTCCACTAAGAGGTGACAGAGAGTGCTGTCCCCAGATCTGCTGCTGCCCACCAACCTGCTGGATGATGAGTTGAACCTTACTAAAAATAATCTGTCAAACTAAGATTACAGATGTGAATTAAGCACTAATTAACGTAAAATACTAAAATCACTAAAATCAATGTGAGAGTGGTGCCTGGAAGGAGAGCTGGTATCACATGGGGACATGGAAGAGTCTGAGAAATGTCTCTTCCCTCCTCAGGAAGGTTCATTGCCTGACTCATACTATTCCAGCTCAGCCCAGGAAGAAGCCATTGGCTGTGGTCACTTGATTAATGTTTTCCCAGCGACTTGTTATGGGCCATACACACATCTGTCTTGGATCCCAGTCAGAAATGGAAATGAGGGTGGGGAGAATAAGAGGGAAATGTTTGTGTGCAGAGTCACTGAGTCTGAGAGCTCACTCTCTGCCAGTGCCACGTGTAAAGTAAAAAAAGAAATTGAGATCAGAAAAGCTGTGATGAAAAATAATTAAAAGCTATCATCTCAGACCTTTAAATCACTACACAAATATCTTTCCAAAAGGGATTGTGTAGCTTTATCACAAGGTTTGGACTGGGTGTTTGCTCAGCATACTCCCATGGCCTGGGAGGGGCAAAGCAGGAAAGGGCAGCTGTTCATCATGGCCCTTGGGGTACAGTACAGGGTGCACTGCTCAGTGCACTGCTTACTCATTTTAGCAAAGAAGCAAGCCTGCAAAAAAGGAAAGCTGAAAGATAATTGCTTTCTTCAGCATGTTTCAAAAACAAACTCATTGGTCTACAAAGAAAACATTTGTATTTTTGTCATGTCTCTAGAAAAGATGGTAATGATTCCATCTTCTCAGATATCAGTAATTTCCAACTTAATTGCTTTTCCCTTTCTATTCGCAAACAGCTCAAGCTGATGTAGAAATGCAGCACAGTCATAACATTTCTAGGAAGAGTTAAACATCCATCAGAGTTCTCTATCAAGAAAGATACTGGCTGGAAATTTGTGCTTTCAGCTGCCATTACAACTTAGTTTAAAATTTTTTAAAAAGACATTATTTTAGGCAAATTAAACACGTTAGAATTTACAGCACTATCAGTTAAAAAAAAAAAAAAAGGCTACATACACATTAATTTTTAAGGGAACTTTTATCAGTAGCAGACAGCACACAGAGTGCATCATTTTGGGAGGCTCCCAGCAATCCCACAAAGAAATAAAACAGTGAAGAGGGAAAGAACTGTATACAGTTTGGTTAGGCACGCACATGTGGGGAGTCTCAAGGACAGTGTAACTCAGAACATAGTTTACTAAGTGGAACTGTTAATTATGGTCAAGAACACGTCAAAATGTATTCTAGATGGAAATATGCACTGGCAAAAGTTCATGGGCTTGACATGTAGTTTTATTCAAAATAACAGAGAGGGACATTGTTTCCAAGGGGCTGCTGCTTTCTGAAATGAGTCTGTCTAGCATAGCTCAGAAGAGTTATGGAGCATGCTTTTACAATAGCAAGGTTTGTCAAGACATACAAAATAGGGTAAGTACACAGAACTATTAAAGATACAGCACTGTTTGAAGTTTTCTGCTATTTGCTGGTGTTCGGGCTCACTGTCATAGATGGAATTATTTCCTATTTCTAGAAAAGTGCTACCATTAAATTGTATATGAAAAATTACTGCTAAATTTCTGCAAGAGTTTCAGTGCGCTAGTTTCTTTCCTCCCTTCTCTCCCTTCTTCCTTCACACACATGCAAGAACAAAATACAATTTAAGCGACAATCTGTGCCTACTGACAACATAACTCGAACTCTTATGCAGTTTATCAGAGAAAAAAATCTGAGAAAAAAAAGTCTCATGTTTTTTCCTAGCGTCTTACAGCAATTCAGTCCCTCTGAATTCACTCTGAATCCACTCCTACTGGATCCTGGCCATCAGAAGGACTCAGCCACTTTTCAGGACTGGTGAGGTTTATTTCCTCCAGCAGACAGACAGCAGGTTAAAGGTAAGGCGGCCAACACAAGCAAGGGAAGCCCCTTGCTGGCACTCACCGTGAACAGACCACCCAACAACACATAAGCTGCCCGCTGCTAAGGCAGCAGCAGCAGAACTGGCTACCGTCAGTGTATGTGTTAATATCCAGACAAGTATCTAAAGGAAAACATCTATCATGAGGAAGAAGAAAGTACCAGAGAGGTAGGTGGACTTAAACAGACCCGTATGGGAATAGTGCACCGAATTAGGTGCTAGAGGGAGGCATCTGGCACCAACTTGTTTGGCTGCAGTGATGTAACTTGTGTATCCCAACAGCATACGATGATAGCTTAACATAGCCATTGAAGACTATATGGAAAATATGAAGACATGGACTGAAAACATGCTTGTGTCAGGTGCAGCACTCCTCATTTAATATTAAAGGTTTTGACTTTTCAGACTCAGCTATGGCAGCTGCAGCTGACGTTCAGAAATTCTCACCTTCTTGTACTATTTCTTACATCACAATAAAAAACTGCATTTTGTTTAGTACATTTTTCACTCACACACATCAGCATTTTATTATGTCATTTAATAGTCCATGAAATACATGGATCGAACTTGTATTTTCAGTGTTTGCTTTAGTAGTTGCTCGTTATTTCTGTTGGACCTTTCATCAGTAACTTGCATAACACTTAAGAATTTTTTTGACTGTATTATCCCAAACCAAAATCAAGCCAAACATGCAGTTTCACAGCATGAACTATAGCCTACCATAAATAATATTCTTTCGCTTGTGTCTTCAATCTGACTCTCCAGAACAGTTTCCTGCCCATTTACAATGCCACTATGGAAAGTAGATGACAAATCCCAGAAGCAACAGATTAATATTTTACTGGTGGTCATCTAAACTGCATTAGCTGGTAACACACCTGTTCCCAGCACACCTCGCAAAACAGGGCACATTCTGCTTTGTACATGCACAACACTGAGATCCTAAATGAAGAGAAGCCACAGCACGATCTTTTTTTGAAGAGAACCTACAGATGCCAACCAGCTCTTTCCCTGGCTGGACAGCATGCAGAACACAAAGGGCTGTAACGTGACAGTCTTGGGCTGGAATGAAATATCATCAACAAATATGCTAAATTTACTGGGAGTCAAAGCAACTCCTTAAAGCATAACATTTTAAAAAGCTCTCTATGCAGTGTAACATCCAGAATGAGTGTGCGGTGACATGGAGATTGGAAGGAAGGTTAACAATCAACCTGTAGTCCCAATTTCAGGACTTTCTGGCTGGTTCTGCAGGTAAGTACAGCCCTGAAGGCTCCAAAGGACTTTTTAAGAAAGCAGACTGCAGAGGAGGTGATACTCATTAGGCAGATGATGCAGAAGCCACCATAGGAGAAATCTTCCATTACTCAGATCTACCAAAAGCACTCTGTTGCCTACCACTGGCACACTAACAAAAGCAGATTAGACATCCCACGAAATCATGGTTTATATCAATGTTAGATCATAATTCAGGCACTGTGAAAGAGCAAGGAAAAAGAAACACTAAAGATTTAGAAGTATACTAAATCAAGCAAAAAGAATGCCAGTACAGATGTTCCTTTTTAAAGTTACAGATAGCTTCAATTGATGGCTTTTCTTTAAAGTCTCCACAAACCAGCAAACGCTCCTTATAATATTTAAATTATTCAGTACTTCTTAATAAGATAAACACAGGAAAACTAGAATATACCTTTTCACAGCTCATTTTGTTCTTTCTGCTATTACTACACATTTCATTTCTGCTTGAATAGATCTCACACTATTTAATACGATATTCATTTTGTTTAAGAAAGTTACAGGAGTTTCCATGCATTTGGTGAGTGGTTAAAAAAAAATGCACTGTGAAAGGATGGTTAAAAATTCACCTCCTGCAACTTAATACCCATAGCATTAAATTAACAAATCTGCAAGAATCATGCATTGCAACTCTTTGCTAATCCTTCTAAGTAAAATTACCTACAGTTTTAATCTGAAGAAAAATTAAGGAATCTCACATCAAATAATGGAATACTTCCTTTGGAGACAAATCTTAGGGTGTTTTCATCCTACACAGAACACTTTAGATGTCTCCACTACACCAAAAACTCAAGTTCAACAAACCATTCAGTTTAATACAAGGAATCACAAAGTCACAGTGGTTGGAAGGGACCTCTGGAGATCATCTAGCCCAACCCTCTGCTCAAGCAGGATCCTTACAGTAGTTTGCACAGGAAAATGTCCAGGTGGGTCTTCAATACTTCCAGAGAAGGAGACTGCACAACCTCTCTGAGCAACCTGTTCCGACGCTCTGTCACTCACAATAAAGAAGTTCCTCCTCATGTTTGCCTCGAACTTACTGTATTCCAGTTTCTGCTTGTTGCCCCTTGTTCTATTGCTGCATGCCACTGAAAAGAGCCTGGACTCCCTCTACTTGACTCCTGCCCTTTAGATATTTATAAACTATTTATAAGCATTGATGAGACCATCCCTCTCTTTTCTTCTCCAGGCAGAACAGCTCCAGCTCTCTCTGCCTTTCCTCATAAGGGAGATGCTCTGGGCCCCTCATCATCTTTGTGACCCTCTGCAGGACTCTCTCCAGCAGTTCTCTTTGAACCGGGGAGCCCAGAACTGCACCCAGTACTCTAGATGTGGCCTCACCAGGGAAGAATAGAGGGGGAGGATCACTTCTTGACCTGCTAGCCTTGCTCTTTTTAATGCAACTCAGAATATCACTGGCTTTCTTGGCCACAAGATTACACTGCTGATTCATGGTCAACCTGTTGTCCACCAGAACATTCAGGTCTTTCTTTGCAGAGCTCCTCTACAAGAGGTCAGCCCCTACCTAGAATGTACTGCTGCATACAGTTATTCCTCCCCAGATGCAATGCTCTACACTTCTCTTGCCGAAATCTATCAAGTTGCTCTCTGCCCAACTCTCCAGACTGTTCAGGTCTTGCTGAATGGCAGCACTGCCTTTTGCTCTGTCAGCCACTCCTCCCAGCTTTGAAACATTAGCAAACTTGCTGAGGGTGAACTTTATCCTTTCATTCAGGTAGCTGATGAAGATGTTGAAGATGACTGGACCCAGCATTGACCCCTGGCGAACAAAACCAGTAACAGGCCTCCAACCAGATTCCACCATTGGTCGTGACCCCTTGAATTCTATGAGTCAACCGATTCTCAATCCACCTCATTGTCCCACTCATCTATCCCACATTTCCTACTCGTCTTTACAAGGATGTTGTGGGAAATTTTGTCAAAAGACTCGCTGAGACAAAGGATGCATCTCCCCTCATTTAACAAAACTGTGATGACATCATAGAAGGCTACCAAAGTGGTTGAGCATAAATTCCCCTTGGTGAATGTATGTTGACTACTTCTGATAACATTCTTTTTTTTCCAACTGCTTGGAGATGGCATCCAGAACAAGTTGCTCCAGAACCTTTCCAGGACAGAGGTGAGTCTGACTGGTCTGTAATTGCAAAGATGACAAAGAACAGTTCAGCAATCACTTCTGCCGGTTCTTCACGCTTATTTTATTTAATTAAGCTAGAAACAAGTGAACAAAACTTCTTGGATAAAACAAGAAGGCACTGCTCCTTGTCCATGCTCCATCAGACAAAGAAAGAAGTAAGCAAAGAAACCATATCTCTGGAGGCAGAAAAGAAGGAGATGACTAGCAACCACAACCCTCTCTTTTTAGGAAATTTGGGCCTCAAATAGGAGTTTCCTGATAACTATAACTTGCCCTATTTTGTCTGCATGAAAAAGATTGCTTTGCGAAAAATAGGCTGACAGAAACTTCTTTGCTGCAGTTGCTGATGGAGATCAGCTATTGGCATTGTACATTGCAGAGAACATTGTCCTGTGAAAGCTGCAGCAGTGTTAAATAATCATATAACAAACATGAAAGGAGCTTTGTTTTGGAAATGTTTTCAAAAAGAATTAACAAGTTCAGGAAACACTGTTGATTTCCTGAGAACATGGAGTGCACTCATCATGAATCATTAACTCTCGCTTGAGATCATCATTAGCCACACAAAAGCAGAATTATAGAACAATACACTTTAGAAACAACTTACCAACCAAACAATTGGATAAAATTGCTCATAAAGCCATGAGTAATTTGGGAAAAAAACTAATCGGCAGCCAGATAAACAAGAACATGAGTAAACTGATTTAAATGACATAGGTTTTTTGTAAAAGAAGGAGCTCAGAACAAAGTTTTCAACCATCTTTAATTCTTTTTGTCCTCACAGTTTACATTTCTAAACAGTGCAGGGGAAGAAAAGGTTATGGGATATCCTCAGGAACGAGATTTTTTATCTACCCTTGCTAACATGCAGTGCAAGACTTTCATGAAAGGCAGACACATAAAGATCTAACTTATTGACTGGACAGAGACAACACTGAAAACCTAAACTTCCAATGCTAGTTTCTGAAGAAGTTCATTCAACAGCTTCACAGTCCTTTGGTTTTCTCCTCCATTAGGTTTAATTCTGTATGCAGTACGGATAAGAAGGCTACTAACTTCCTTGCTCATGTCAGTTGTCTCAGTAATCTGAAGGAAAACAGAGAAATGGGAAATAACGCAGTAAATGTATTATGTGCAAGTTATTCTCTATTACTATCAGCAATATAACCACAGATCTGTCCCTTACAGCTGAGCACGAGATGCTCTGAAAATAAAAACTGAGCTCAAAAGAAAGTTTCATTTTGTCTGTTTTGACACCTCCTGGATGAGCTCGGCATCTTTGAGACATCTGATGTTCTCTAAGACTAAAGGGAAATAAATCAAGATCTCTAAAAGTTTTTAAACACAAATAGACAGACAGTGCAACAATTCAGGAGCTGTCTCCTTTGAAACCAACTGAAAGCATATTAAGTTCTTGATGAGTTTAGGGAGACAATTCAATTCTATAATGTTTCAAAGGGTAAAAGAATATCCCTCTACTAGACAATGACAAAAAAGGCATATTTTTTGCAGATCCGGTGGGTTAATCTCAAATTTTACTAAGCCAACCAAAGTCACTGCCATGCAGCACAATTTGGTGCTGCGTGTGGTTTTGGATACCTTAATAGAAGAAATACATAAGACTATCAAGGAGTGTAAGTTAAATATAGGCATCCATTAGTTGCAAGATTCTGCATGGAGAATTTCTGCAGCTTTATTGTTAGGACAGAATATTTTTTCCAGTGAGATCTTGTCAAGATGTGTCAAGAAGGAAAATAGTTCGACTGTAGCTGAAATAAAAAACTGCTTTTATGTTGACCCACAATGGCAGAGGAGGATGTTGATACGTAGCAACAGAGGTCGAACCTTCCAACCAATATTCAATTACATTCTGGCACTGTGCAACAGATGGCACCTGAGGGGCAGCCTGACATGGAAGTGTGTATGAAGCAAAGGTTTGTCATTGAATTCTTCCATATTAAAAACAATTCACCCTCTCTGACATTCACTGATGCTGAATGTTTATGGAAACCAAACAGTGATGCAGTGGGTGGTGTGTCTCAGCAGTGGCAACAGTGACAGCTACCGAGCTGAAGGCTCAAACTTCCAGAATCAGACTGGAAAAGACGACAACCTTTCTCTTGTTAACACGATACGGGCAGGCTCCACACCAATTTGAAGACCATGGAGCACAGTGCCAATCTTGGCTGGACTGTCCTGTCACACCTACCGCACAGTCTAGATTTGGTGCTTTCTAATTTCCATCTGTTCAGGCCAATGCAAGATGGACTGTGTAGGCAACGTTTTCCTAGCAATGATGCCATCATAGCAGCAGTGAAACATCTGTTAGCACAGATTTTTACAAGCATGGTATGCAGACATTTGTTCACTCCTGGAGAAAATGCATAGCTAATGGTGGTGACTGTACTGAAAAATAGTGTTTTGTAGGTAAGAATTTGCTCAATCAAATAGTGTTAATGCGTTCTTTGTTTCTGTTGAAGTTTCCATGGAATTAAATAGAAGACATTTCTTTCAGAGTGACCCATGCAGATTATACAGCAGGTTATCTATTGTTTGTATAGTCAGATGTTCTTCAATTCTCTTTCTTAAGACGTAGAATCTTAAATCTGAGTTTGTAAGAAAGGTATGTTTTACTTAAACTGGGGGGAGGGGGAAGGGGGAGAAGGAAAAAAAAAAACAAAACACAAAACAATCACCACTTACATGGGAAATAAATTCCTGTGCAATCATGTGTCCTCCAGAAGAAAAGAGTAAAAAGTTGGTGAGAAGATGTGTTATTAGACACTGGGTATGATATTGTTCTGTATCTGCTATACTGTTTACAGAAGCCCGCAGCTCTCCAAATGAAAGGACAGTACGGTTGTAGAACATCATTAGATGACTGTAGACTGCTCGAGATTCTACCTGTAAGGAACAATTTCAAAGCATGCAGGATCAGAGAAGAGTAAAGGTCACCCATGGTATTTTTCCTACGGATTTATTCACTAATAGGAAAGGGAACATTTGGCAGAAATACTCATTAAAAAGTCTGCATTTAGGCAGCAAGGCAAAAAGGGAAAGAAGGCAGTGCACACATTTCTTTCATACTGATTCACACACAAATGTGGGCAGAATGGATTTATTAGCTTTCCTTAGTCTTGCAAACTAAGCAAGGAAGGCACAAAGCCAGGATTTGACCTTTTTTTAATAATAAAAGGAAATAGAGAAAGTCCTTCAGTTGAACGTGGTCAGATTTTTGCATTGTGGGAAAAAGAACAGAGGATCCTCAAGGGCTCATTTCAGCCTTGCTGCTAAAATCAATTAAATCCCCATGCAATCTGACCTCAACTGATAAAAACATCTGGTAACAATGCCATTTTTTTCCATCTTCCTGTGTTGCTTGCAAATTATGTTTCTACCTTTTGAGTTAGCCAATAAAAACTTACTTTTACTGGGTATAGAAAACAGAAGACTTTGGCTCTTACACAACATAAAAAGAATTAACATTAATTTTGTTCACTCTATCTAAACTAAACAAATTGGTAAGTAAGTAAATAAATAGATAAACACTTAACCTACAAACAGGGACCAGGGAAAAAATATAGCACTGCAAACTCAAAAGGACAGCTATTTCTCAACCATGTTCAGAAAGACAACTTGTTTCAGTCAGTTACCTGACCTCATTTTTTCTCATCCCTTCTCTGTTAACATAAATAGTCTGAAAAGGCTATAATAAAAAAGCAAGACCTAACTTAAGACATAAGCTTAGCATTAGCTGTAGGAATCCATGTCAAGTAGCTTAATCTGTGGAAAATAAGGTTTTTTCACTCTAAATAACTCAAGAAAAGATCACACTGAACTATCAGTAACTGCATGGCATCTCAGTGGAAAAACTTTCTTCTTACTGAAGTTTGTCATACAATGACTGAGAATAACAAACTGATAGTATAAGGGACAAACAGGAAGGATTTATACATTGGGGCAATGTGATTTCATTCTGAGGTGCTGGAACTGAAAAATGCTGTGCATATATAGAGCTCAGCACTTACAAGGCCTTTGGCTTTACTCGGCTGTATTTATTGCTGGGGTACTGAGTACTGTCTCAAAAGCATATTCTAAAACTCTGGTTTCTTTACTCTGCTGTACCTCTAATCTAACCCAACCAGTATTCCACCTCTGCTCCTGGAGTATAAGAAATTGAAGAGAAAAAAATTTAAAAGTGACTGATGTGTGAACTTGCATAGGTAGTAGGGGGAAGGAAGGAATGACTGTTACACAAGGTACTGGATAGTCAGATGTAAAATGAAAGCATGATGTTTTACTAGTGTGATGTATTAAGCAGCATTTTTAAATCAAATCAGTTTTTGAACTAAGGAAAACTAGACACTATCGTCAGATTTTAAAACTGGGCTTACTAGATCAGATTGCTCAAGCTAGTTCAGACTTGCATAACAGGTCTCAGTTAAAGACTTCCACGCATTTACAGGCACACAGAGAGACACACCAGTCTATGCAGGACAGGGACTAAAGTTCTGATATTGCTTCATTCTGCTAGAGATTTAGCATGTGGGAATGTTATATATTTATATATATATGGCATATATCTCTGCTGATTTTTGGCACATATATAAGATAAATCAGAGTGGATGGGTGAGGTTGGGATTCAGGGATTCTGTGATGATTATCTTCACTATTTCAACTGCTGCTGTGAATTGTCTGGTGTTTCCTTCTCAGAAGAAGCCATTGCAGAAGAGTCCAGAATTCTGTAACTCCCAGAGTTGCTTTATTTTTAATTCAAAGCATTTACTTTATTGAAAAAAAAAAAAAAAAAAAAAAAAAAAAAAAAAAAGACAAAAGGTGCTAATCTATGTAAGTCTTTAAAAAATGGGAAAAGTTTTCTAAATGTCACCAAGAAAATTCATAGGAATTAGTTTTCCACTTCTCCACTGCAATAAAGAACCCAAGAGACCTTGCAAAACCAGTACCTTCTTCAGAGTAGAGCTTTCATTTTTCTGGTGTGCTGGTTGCAATGCTATTTATTTTATAGATATTTAGATATATATAGATATAGATATTTTATGAGATATTAGCAGACTACTTAGTGATTACTGCTGATTATTACTACACTACCTACCATTGTTTGAGTCCTTTGTTGGTCTTCATTCTCAGGACAGTAGTAGAAAGACAACAGCCACAGCAAAGCATCTGGGGCTACAGCTGCTTTCATTAATTGTTCTGCTGCAATATCCAGCCATTCTCCAAAACAAGCAACCAAAAACCAGATTTCATAAAGGTCAGCAAAAGAGCTGGAAAATGAAAATTATGCACTTAAATATTTTATTAAACATTTTAAAATTTCTTAGGTTAACTGCAAAGAGCACTGACATGAAAATAAAAATAGCTTTAAGATAATGCTTTACCTGCTAAGCAGACTCATTTACTCTATTATCAGCAGACAGGTAAAAGAGGATACACTCAGTGTTATTAACATATTAATCTGTCCATAAAACAGAATATCTCTAACATCAGTTTCCAATACAGTGACAAAATATTACATATTAAAATACACACCATAAATTATTCTGACTTTATACTCTCCAGTCTAAGGACTACTAAAACTTTAAATCACAATTTAAATACTACATTCTAAGGTACCATTGTCTTATTTTGGTTTTCAATTTCTCTATCTTGTTTACACAGCACATATTTTTAGTAGTTTATGAGGAAGTACATTTAGGTGAAGTAAGAATAAAGTTTTTAAGGACATTCATATCCTGACTTAAAATTCAGTTCCTCTTTAATGAAAATTTGGATGATACTTACAATCTGGGCTATTGCAAAGGAAAAGAAAGATCTCAGTGGATCACAGCTTATCTCTACACTCTCTCACATAATCATCTACAGCAAAGTTATATCATTTTCGTCACAACTGATCCAATTAACAAAAAGAGACAGAAGGGAGGGACGCAAACCAAAGGTGGGCTTCCTGTAATCAAAAAGTTAAACAGGGCATGAAAGAAAGAATACCGAGCTGTGATTAGCTGTACAGAGTCTAGTTGGAGGCCTGAAGCAAGCTGTACTGGATCTGGTGTTATTCAACATTTACATCAATGACATGCATGAAGGGACAGAGTACATTCTGCTGCCTTTCAGTAAGACCTGAACAGATGGGAGGGCTGGGCAGAGAACTTGATAGATTTCAACAAGAGCAGGTGTAGAGCCCACAAAGATGATGAGGGGCCTGCAGCATCTTCCTTATGAGGAAAGGCTGAGAGAGCTGGGGCTGTTCTGCCTGGAGAAGAAAAGAGAGGGATGATCTCATCAATGTTTATAAATATGTTTATAAATATCTAAAGGGCAGGAGTCAAGTAGAGGGAGTCCAGGCTCTTTTCTGTTGTGTGCAGCAATAGAACAAGGGGCAACAAGCAGAAACTGGAACACAGTAAGTTTGAGGCAAATATGAGAGAACTTCTTGTCACTGTGAGAGTGACAGAACACTGGAACAGGTTGCCCAGAGGCATTGTGGAATCTCTTTCTCTGCAGATACTCAATACCTGTGTAGCCTGCTGTAAGGATCCTGCTTGAGCAGAGGGTTGGGCTAGATGATCTCCAGAGGTCCTTTCCAATCCCTACAATTCTCTGATTCTGTGACAGACAGAAGGATAATTGAAAGGAGATCAAGAACCAGGAACAGATAGTCCTATTAAGTCAGGGAAAATGTTTAAGAATCATAGGTTTTTCTTAAGTTTCATTCCTGGGGATACCCAGAGCTGCAGTATCACCTTTCTCAGGAAATTTCAAAATGTTTTAGAAATTTCTAGAATTAATGAATTTGTCTGATACTAGTATATCACCTGGAGAATGTGACAAAATGAGAGTTGGAAAACTCATTATCATTATGAATTTCTAAACAGGCACAATGTCCTGTTTTATGAGTGGACTTGATGTGCGCACATAATATATCTTGTCTATGTCTAGTTTATATTGTTGACTCATGTTGTTTATGGGTAGCACAGAACTTATTGACTCTGTAAATGATACTCGCTATGTATCACAGAATCCCAGGGTGTCAAAATCCAATTCTTAGTACACAAATCTACTGCATTATTATTTTCTGATAAACTTGACCACTGACATCGCACATAAGAATTTGATATAAAATTGGCAGATAAACTGAATTAACTGATACAGATAACACCATTGTCAATATTCTACAACTTTTGGAGGGTGGCAGCATGTCCCTAACAGTAAAGAACTACAGATCTATGACAAAATATGAGACTAAAATTCCTTAGGTAAAGGAACAGGATCAGCACTGCTAAAGTCTTTGAAGTTATTAGAATCTGCAAATGCAACATAGAAACCTTTGAAAAATAAAACAAAACCTAGATAGTGATCTAGGACAACAAGTCTTCCATTCAGCAAAATAAACTACTTATCTGACCATAATTCAATGTTGTGACAATATAAGTGGATAGGTTAGGTCCGAAGCCCAATCAAACAAAAAAATTAATTAAAAAATTATTACTGCAAGACAATTATGGGTAATACTGGCAGTATTTATGACTAAAAGCATTCATAGCTCAAATGGTAAATACATGTCCTTAGATACATGTAAAGCTTTTAACAGCTACTAAGCAGAACAGAATCTTATTTTTCCTAGATAGTTTAGACACCACTAAGCATACAGTCACCATGACTTTCCTGTAGCATGACAGCGCCTGGTCTAGGGTCATGTAACTTCCACTTTTGTCCCCCTTACAATTTCTGCCCATTCTGTAGTGGCAACCATGTCAACCACTCTATTGTGGCTCACTTTTTCTGGGACAGTATTTTCTTCCAACCTTGTGTAAGTTCAATTTGTTTTAAAATATCACATAACATTAATAGTTCACTGAGATGACTAATGGTAATAAAAATAATTGAACATAGAATCATAGAATTGCTTACGTTTGAAAACACCTTCAAGGTCATCAAGTCCAACCACAACCTAACCATAATACTCTAACATCCCACCTCTAAATCATGTCCCTAAACATGAAGCAATCTGTTCATTACAAGAGGACAGAAAGATTTTTGCTGTAACGCTTAGTATTTGGTGAAAAACAAAATCAGTGGAAAATGAGAGCACCTTAAAAATAGAGTAGTGACTATGAGACAAAAGGATATGCTATGCAGTAGCTATTTTTGCTCCTCTGTTAATCTTATTAAGTAGAAAGGATATAGAATCAGGAATAAAGCAATGAATGAAAATTAAATACAGTTCCTTGTTGATATTGGTGCTTAAGAACTTAGTCAGATCTGTTTTCTTGCCAGCCGAATGGGATTTTGGAGAAAAAATAATTGTTGCATGTGTTCTAAAGGAAGTAAGAAGATATTCTGGCAAGTACAACACTATTTTGTATTTGTATTTGTATTTGTATTAATTAATTAACAAAGCAAAAGAGATGAAATGACAATATAAGCCAGTAACAGGCTAGGGAGCAAAGGAAAAGAGATATGCTTCTTTTACTGTAATACACTATGGCAAATGCTATCTTATTTGTTCTGAGTTACATATTTTTAAGAAACCGGGGTCAGCCACTGGTCAATTTCAAGGACAAAAACATTTGACAGACTTCAGTGCAGAACAGACAAGACACAGCACTGAGCTGCAGTTCATACGGAAAGCAAGAAAAGGCACCAGACTGCCAGGCCTCAGAGAGAGCAGCAAAAAGGTTTTATTTTTTTTTTTTTGACAACAACAAAAATAAAAGCCTTCACACATTGACCGAAAACAAAGTGTGATTCAAGGATCTGCCTTTCAGAATCTACATGACCCAGGTATTGTATGTGTCTATTAAGAATTTTTAAAATCAAAATGAAACTGGTTCCTGGAAATTTAAAAGCTGTTTAATATTCTTTTGGAATGCTCACTCTTGAACCAGATCTATACAGACATCATTTTTTCATTCTTTCTGTATAGTTCTGGAATATCTACTACCAAAGCAGAATTCACCTAAACAAGCACAATCATTCATTACAGTGACTATTTAGAAAACGAATAAACACCAAAGGGCAACAGGTCAGAAACATGGGGTGTCAGATCAAAGAGCAATATAACAAACACTGAAATATTTTCATGAATAAAATTAGAAAGTTTGGATGTTCGTACAAGCTTTCAGAAACTCTGTACAACCTCATACATAAAACAGGCCATATCCAAAAGGCTCTTTCCAAAATTAGCTGCTTTTTCAGTGGAAATATTTTCCTGTTACACTAAAAAAAAAAAAAGGGGAAATATCATATCAACTTTCCAACCAATATTCTCATCTCCCTCTCCTCCAGCTCATAATATGGCCTCTGTCTTTCCACCTGATGATCCTTTCCATGCATATTCTCACAGTACTTCTTCAGGACTTTACTTGTGATGTTTTAATGAGCCAAAACTGGCTCATTTTAAGTGTCTTTAGGATACTGCATCCTACAGACAAAGAACAGGTAATGGCATTACTAAGGAAAAGTTCTGGTTGATAACTTTGCATTGGACCCACTCTGGACATGAAAATGGCTTTTCAAAGTTCTGGTTAAACAGAATTGAAATGCAATCCTGAATCAGTTTTAAAGTTTAATGGGAGAAGTGGCAGAGTAGGTAGGTAAGTATTTCTGTTACAGCTAGCTGTTTGCAGAAATTTAAGGAAAAAGGTTTTGGTTTTTTTTTTTAGTCAGGGGCATATTGCCCAGTTGAATTGATGCTACAAAGTTCTTGTTCAGTAAGTAACATAAGAGCTAGACTTTACAACAAAGCTAAATTTAGCAGAAGAATATAGACTTGATGAGATGTGGTCGTTTCAGATGACATCAGATGACATGACTTTTCACAAAATGTAACACATTCAAATGACAAAAAGCTAGAAATACTGCTTACCTAATGTTTGTATCTTCTATTATAGACTTGAGCATATCTGAAATATGTTTCAAATGCTGCAGCCAGTGTGTAGATGGCAATTCTGAGGAGGAAGAATGAAAATAAAAGTCTTAGAAGGTGGCTTTTCACTTTTTATGTTGAAAAGTTGCTGTCCAACTAGAAAAGAACAATAAAATTGAACACACTAATATATAAAAATATATATATAATATATTTTTATTATAGTATAATATATAATACATAATACATAATATATAATATATAATATATAATATATAATATATAATATATAAT
>NW_024962272.1:13779047-13926547 GCF_019238085.1 Lagopus leucura
TATAATATATAATATATAATATATAATATATAATATATAATATATAAAAATAATATGATAAAGCTTTTGGCTTTATTTTGATTCAATTATCATCAAGGAATTAAAATCTCCTCTTAAAATTTTCCAGTTTTCAATAACTATTGAAAGAACTAAGAACTGTGATTCTTAGAACAATTGACAGAGCCATGTGAGAAATTACAGTTAGAGATACTCTTTGAATAAGGCTGATGTATCCTTGTGTTAATTCTACCTCAATATTAACAGACTGTGAGTGGAGCAGAAGTTATTGCTCATGAAAAACTGCTCAACACTGAGCAGTATTTTTGTGATTATCTAAATGGAAAATCTAAAAAAAAAAAAAAAAGAAAAAAAAAGAAAAAAAAAGAAAAAGAAAGTTAAGTTTGCAGAACTTAAACAGCAGAACTTAAGCTTCTCCTATTCGGAGACAAACAACAAAGCAATAGAGAATTTTTGTACACATATGGCATATAATCACAATTAATGATTTAGTATGCCTTGACTCTTTCATATCTTGTCTTAATTCCTAATGTCATAGTTAATACAAAAAGTAATGCATGCTGTCTTTGTTTTTTTGTCTTATAGTTTTCTTTAAAGCTATATCTGTGTTATAGTCATGTAATAATTAGATGTTTCTATTAAAAAATGCAATAAAATAACATTATTTAAGTTGCTACACCAAAACACCCAGTTTAGGAAGTGGCAAAATTTAGTCTTAGTCCTTTTTAAAGTTATTTAACACATATAAAGACAATGCAAGTTAGACAATGCTGCAAATGTGTCCTGAAGAAACTTACCAAAAGGGCGTCTTAGTAAAGCTATTACAAGAGGCTGGTGATGGTGAGGGAAGTAGGCCTTCAGAGGAAATTTATGCTAGGATAAAATATTATTCTTTTAATAACTTTCTGGTCAGATTTCAAAACAAGCCCATAGCAAACAATCTCATCTAACACAGTAACCAGCAACACAGTCTGAAGCAAGAGAACAGAAGTAATTCTACACTTAATTTTAAGATATATACAAAGAAAGGGAGATACCTATGAAAAACTGTTAAAAATTATTTATGGATTGCTTATAGATTTTTTTTTTTAAATACGTGCATTAAAAATGACTTAAAACTGTGAATAAAATTATATTTTAATACTAAGATATTAAGATATAACCTAATCACATTAATAGGCTTTTTCCTGCAATCATGAATGTCCTCATTCTTAATACACAAAGGCAAAAATAGATGATAGTTCAATTTCATTTTCGGCTGTAAACAGGCCCATGGACCACATCAAACTAAGAATTAGTAATATCAGCAACATATGAGTGTAATGTAGATTACTGCTTGTTTAAAAATGGAAAAGCAAAATTCTTTGGATGCAACTCAGCACAAGGTAGGGTCATCGCAGATAACAAACCAGTCCTCTATTTATCTGAGTGTTTGCAATTCAGATGATGAGCACATAGCTGCTTGTGTAATCGTTAGATTAACAGCAGCATACCTTTAATCTTTTTGTTCTGTAAACATCTAATACAGGCATGTCCAAGGTACAGCATGAATGTGCAAGTACAGTATGAACTCCATTTGAGGTGGATTGAAACCTGGCTGAACACCCAGGCCTAGAGGGTGATGATGACTGTCATATCAAGCTGGAGACCAAAACCAGCAGTGTACCCTAGGGGTCTGTACTAGGTTTGATCCAGTTTAACACCTTCATTAACAATCTGAATGATGGGGCAGTGTGCAACAGCAGGTTTATTTGATGACACAAAAGTGGGAGTAGTCATGGATACATCAGGGGGTCATGCTGCCATCCAGAGGCTGGAGAACAGGAACCACGAGAAGTTCATCAAGGAAAAGTGCAAAGTCCTGTTAACTTAGAGAGGAACAATCTGAGGCACCAGGACATGCTGGGGGCCACCCAGATAGAAAGCAGCTCTACAAAGAAGGACCCACGGTTCCAGGGAACACCGAGTTGAACATGAGTTGACTGGCTGTCCTTATCACTAAGAAGGGTAACGTTATTCTTGGCTGCACTAGGCAAAGTATTGCCAGCAGGCCAAGAGAGATAATCCTCACACTTAGCACTGCTGAAGCTGCACCTGGAGCACAGTGTCCAGTACTGGGCCCCACAGTACAAGAGACCTGGAGATACTGGAACAGTGTAAGACCACCAGGATGATCAAGGATTGGAGGAGACTGATCATCCTTCAGAACACTCAAGGGATCTTACAATCATAAAAATATATTGAGTTGGAAGGGACCCACAAAGATCATCAAGTCTGACTTCTGGTTTCACATACCACCACCCAACATTCAAACAATATATCTAAAAGAGGTGTCCAAATGTTTCTTGAACTCTGACAACCTGGGGCCATGCCCACAGCCCTGTGCAGCCCATCCCATGCCCACCGCCCTGTGGTGCAGAACTGTCCCCAACCCCCAGCTGCCCTCCCCTCACACAGCTCCATGACGTTCCCTCGGCCCTGCCGCTGTCACACAGAGCAGAGCTCAGCGCTGCCCCTCCGCTCCCTGTGAGGAGCAGCAGCCGCCATCAGGCCTCCCCTCAGCCTGCCCTGCTCTGTGCTGAACGCACCCAGAGGCCTCAGCCACTCCTCACACACCTTGCCCTCAGACTCTTCACCATCTTCACAGTCCTCCTTTGGACCCTCTGTACAGTTTTATGTCCCCTTTCTGATGTGACACCTAAAGCTGCACCCAGTGCTGGAGGTGAGGCCACAAAGCACAGCAGAGAGGGACAATCTCTCCTCCTCAACCACTGGCAATGCTGGGCCTGCTGCATGCCAGGGTACAGTTGCCCTTTAAGCAGCCAGGACACACTGCTGGCTCAGATTCAACTTTATCAGTGTCTACAAACACCTGACAGGAGGGTGCAAAGAAGTGACAGGATAAGAGGCAGTGGGCACAAACTGGAACACAAATGGGTTTATCTGAACATTAAGAAACTCTTTTCACTACAAAGGTCCTTGGAGATATTATAAGCAGTTTGGACATGGTCTTGTGCAGACCTGCTGTAGGTGGCCCTGTATGAACAAAGGGCTTGGAAGGACTTGGGTCCAGATGACTTTTAGAGATCCCTTCCAGCTAGTTCGTGATTCAAGTGTCCATACCTTACAACTGTATCCTTCCTTTTGGAGTAAGAGAACAGCCAGTAAAAGAGATCAACTCTTGAAACACAGAGTAGGAATATGGACCATAGAATGTGACATCCTTCTAAACCCAAGGAAGACCACTTTCAGTTTGGGTAAACATATTTGATGTGTGAAATACTTGTATGTAGCTTATAAATAAATAGAATGACACATTCCCTCTCTACTCATTTTTTTGTTCTGTAAACAATAATTAATTGAAATTATAGCACAGTAATATACACAGTAATCCTAGCCAGTGTATCACCAACATGGTAAGGCTAGAAGTCTACTTATCAGGTGGAACTAGGTTAATTAGAAAATAATAATCCCTATATTAAAGTATGCATGCAGTCAATTAGCTTGAATCAAAAATCCCCTTGAAAAAGCAGCCCTTGACACAGTTATTAGTAGCCAAGACAACTCACAGCATAAGTTGCATATGAAACTTATGAAATTACTGTAAAGGATGTGAAAATCAGTTTCAGTATATGGCTTAAGCAAAGAAAAACATTTTTGCTTCCTATAATACATACACAGTAGTTTAGGTAGATCTTTTCTTGCATCAACCATCACAAATTGCAGAACAAGGTACCAAGGGACAGAACTTAGAATCATAAAATCATAGAATTGCTCAGGTTGGAAAAGACCTTCAAAATCATCAAGTCCAAACACAATCAAACCATACTGCCCTAACTAACATCCCAAACTTGTTTGGAAGTGGCTGATTATACCAACTGCCATGATGTAAAACAGGAGATAAAAGTTGAAGACTGTCATAAAATTTTTATCTAGCTACCTAAAACAACATTCTGAGGTGAAAACCACTTACAGCCCTAATGCAAAACAACCCTGGAAAAAAAACATTTCCATTAAATAAAAACATGAGCTTTAAGTTCATAAATTTATAACTAACCTGACCCAAAATCTTTAAGCCAGCCTTTGCTACCATCACAAACTTGAAGGAAATCTGCTTCTACAAAGCACGAAGAGGATCATCCCAACAGTGGATCCCAGTACAGTCTACAAAGTTTTTAGAAAAAAACAGCAAGTTCTGACAGTACCACGTAGGAAAAGGGGATCATTCTCCTGCTATCTTCTAAACCTGTGCAGCTTCCTGTATCTTCTAAACCTGTGCAGCTGACTTCTAAACCAGTCAGACATGACTTGGTTCTTCAAAGCATTCTTTTTGTACAATTCTATTCATGTAGCCTTTTTTCAATTAATTCTACTCAAAATGCTTAGGACTTCAGATGACCTAGCCACAGTCTTCTTCATTCTCTGTCATTAACAGTTTTACCATTCTCCAAAGAAAAGTAAGGGAGGAAATTATGTCATTGACAGAGATCCAGAAAAGAGGATGGACAAAGATGGGTGCCTTATGTATACACATAATATTAGTAAGACAAAAAATACAGACTGATTTAAATCAAGTTTAGGAAGTAATCTGCTAGCATATTTTTGTGCCAACTATAAGTTTACTTTACGTGAAACAAGGGATTTTTAAATCATAATACTGAAGAAAGCATCTTAACTAAACCCTCATAAATTGAACTGTATAAGATTCAAACTGGGAAAACATTTAAGACCACTTTCAGAGAAACAGGCAATAACCCACACTGTAATGTCAGTAGATGAAGAACTTTTCACCATGAAGCAAACACATCACCTGCACAACAAGATTAGCCCTTGGGTGTCTGGTGGGTGTGGGATCTTTACTTGTTTTCTTCACCCAGTCACCCAAGCCTGAGGCTACACAATGTGCTGCTGCCAAACGCAACCAGGGTGGCATAAAATTAACATACACAGCACCTACGTATTAAGCAAGACAGCTGCAGTTTCATCCTTAACTCATATTGCCTGAAGATAGAAGATGATAGTCACGATGGTTATTAAAGGTCAGTACATCACACGTTCCCACACGAAAGCCCGAATTTTCTTAACTACCATCTCCCCAAGAAGTTGCAAAACTCTAAGGAATGGAAAATTTCCTTAAGTCTAAAACAAAAAGTATTAAATGATAATTTCCAAACTTACAACATAGGCATTGGAGTTAAAAGAAAACAAAGGAGACAGCATGATTAGCATGTGAAGTTGCAGCGTGATCTAAGAAACTTAATAAGAAGTTTGTTACCCATAGACAGAACAAAACCCTTCTATATCTCCTATTTTAAATTTTAAAAGAGAGAAGCTGAACCTGTTGTTGGTTTAAGTCATACATACAAAAAATTATCTACTTAGTTCAGTTCAGTATGAGCAATGTAAAAGCCTGTGCAAAAGAAAAGATGCTGAGCTGGGGAATTTGAAGCTTTAAACTGAGGAAACTTTTCTGAGTGGCCACCACTGAAGGCCAGAAATTGGATGGTGATGCAAAGAGCAGACAACAGAGCGGGCCAAAGATAGGGTTGGGCTTATTACATCTGTTTTGTTTATTCTCAAGAACTCTGCTACTGCAAAAGAAAAGCTCCAAAGTTTTTTGTCTTTTCTGTCAGAGATGCATGAAAAAAAAACATACAAGCACACTGCAACAATTTAACTGCCCCTGAGAAAATTATAGTTTAGGTTGTAGAATTATTCCAGGATTAGTTCAGGTAAATTTCTCTGGTATACCGGTTTCATACTGTATTTCTATTTACAAGTAAAAATGTCTGAGCTGAAATTTGGCATATATGTACAATCATGGGAGGACAGTACTATTCAGTGACCATTCTTATCAGTTATCATTCTTTCACTGAAAAGAAACATTAAGAAGATCTTGACTAACCTGCTTGTTTTCATTCTGCTGAACCTGAATGAAGAGCTGTATAAATACTTGTATTATGGTCATAACTTCAGGAGCTCCATCAGTTTCCAACAGCACATTCCTGAGATTGGAAAGTTAGATTATGACAGATTAGATAATTTGTCTGCCAACTGTAGCAGTGTTAATGAAAGGAAGAAAAAAAGGAACATTCTTTCCACGCTCTAGCTTCAACCTGTGCCTGAGCTCACCACATTAATTATGTCAGAAGTACTAACCCTGCAATGGGTTTTGTTCTTTTTTTAAAATAAATTATATGCAACATTTACAAATACTCTGGATTTATTATGTACACACAGTATACAAAAGATGCATATAATTTACCCTAACAATAAATGAAAAAGGATAAAATTAAAAATCAGACTATCACAACATTCTTAAGTAAAACTGGTATTAGAACAGTTGGCTGAATGCACACATTCCCACACCTACAACTAAACATATCTAAGTGCTTTGATGGAAGGCATTCACAGCCATGTCAGAGTGAAATTATAATCTGGAATATTCTACCTTGAGCATAAAGTATACATATGTATGTCCTGACAAGTTGTTAAATAGTGCACTCTTAACGTAGTCAGGGAAAAGAAGAAATATAAAAGTTCCATAGATTAAAAATTACAGAAGGAGATAAAATTTTAATATCAAATGATACAGATGCCAGTCAATCACTGTGACTCCTTAGTGAACGCCATCAGTAAATCAGCACAAACAGAAATAACTATGTACCAAAGGCACACTAGATCCATAATTAGTGCAGATTTCATTACAGATTGATGCATTCCAAAGTGCTTTCATGGGTGAAATCATCAAATCTATTCTGGTGGTTCAGGTAGGTGAATGCTTTAACTGGCATAAGGCATAATGCAACCAGTCCACAAGTGGAAGACAAAAGTACATGGGCAGCCAAGAGCAATTTTCATTCTCATCTTTGAACAATGTGGAAAGCCAAGGAAAAAAGTTCAAAGTAAGTTGCCGCTGAGATTTCATAGGGTTGGGTATTTTTTGTTAGATTTGTTTATTTTTTTCCATAATGATCAGAAGGATGAGAACAACGAACACACTACTGTAATTCAGAAATTTCATATAACTATGGGCATTTTAAATATAAGAAATAGTACACAAACTCAAACTAAGAGTATGGAATGGACTATAAAGCTGTACAGAACAAAATGTGCTTCTACTTGGGGTAAGAAAATGGGGAAACAAGTTAATATTTATGAGATAAAACAATTTAGCACAATTGGGTAAAGAATAGGAAAAGCTATTAAATGAAAGAGACATAAGTTTTAGATACATGTTTCTAAAAGAGTTTTAGGGCTCCCCCTGCCCCACTCTGCCCTTGGCCCTCACTCCCCTCCATACCTTCCAATAAAATAAATTTTATTCCAGGTATGGGTACATAATACAATCTCCAAGCAGTATAATACAAGTCATTTTTCAAGAGCTTTCTAAATTCCTAGACATAACTACATCTGCAGCAGTGTGTTGACTCCTACGTAGCACTTGGTAAAAGTTGGAGGGATAGCACAGGAAAAAAAATGAACACAAACTACAGAAACAAATGGGACTCCAAGAAGGCTGAAGACACTCCAGCAAAATTATGACTTTCTTCTTAGATTTGATACAACAATAATGCATCTCAGGCTGATTACCATAGCAGCAGACAGTCTTTAAAAGAATGGTAAAATAAGAAGAAATACAAGCAAAGGGAAAACTCCACTGAAACTACAAAGGATTGGAAGCCCCCATGTGGTGAACAACATATATAGCTTCAAAATAACATGACACATTCAAACATGAACTCATTGAACAGGCAGGTCTGTAATTTAGTGCAAATAAGAGCATATCTGATCTAAATCCTGAGGATTAATAACATAATAAAAAAAGAGGCCATGCTGGTAAGCAGAAATATTATAGCTACACTGCATGTGCATGCTGGCATGAGCCAAGCTATCACAGATTGTTTATAGCTTTCATATCTAAATAGTATTTCAACCATTAGTCTCTACTGAATTGGAAAATCACTTTGAACTTCTGAAGGTAAAATACAATGTAGTCAATTTTATCAATAATTATTATATTCTGTGTTTCAAATAAAGTTCTCAGGACTTTTAACATTTACTATTATTTGCAGTATATTACACAGAGGAGTACCCTGAAGCACTCAGCTACAGAATATGACACCCAGAAATTATAATGCTACATATTTTCATGGAAAAAAAAAACCCGGTGTACATTTCCCACTATAATTTCAAAACTTACTTGAAGATTTCGTTAACAATTCTAAAAATGGCAGGGTGGCTTGCAGCTTGTGTCTGTTCATAAACAAATGGAAGGAAATTAGTCATTAAGAAGCAGCAACTCAAACAACTGTCACTACATATTTTATGGCTTAACTCATGGATAAAATTATGCTGCAATTAACAAATCGTAAATCTCAAATCAAATCTATCAGATTTTCTCAAGATTAGATTCTTCAACATCACAGGTAGGGAGCCACACTGACACCAAGCAGGCTGAGCAGCAAACAAGCACAACACCTGGGCTACAAACTGTTTATGACAGCAAGCACTAAAAATAGGAAGAGTGGTAGAAAAAACAAAAGAGGCTCTTGTGTGCAATTGCTGGAGGCAAGAGACACAGACAGGTTTACAAGCAGCTTTCCTCTTCCCTTTACAGACAATCCCTTTCAGGTATGCTTAGAGGTTCTCGGTACACCTTCAGAAAAAAATTCCAGAAATTAAATTTATTTCCTTGCCTTTAACAATGCCAGGTGTATTTTGGTCTAAGATCATTTCTTCAGCTACTATGCTCTTCTGTGAATTGCAGAGTTGCTAAGGTTATTATCTCAGTATATCAAATTCTATATATTTTTTTTTTTAAATTAGGGAAGCTTTTTGTGTTCATGGTAATATGACACAAAAGACTGTTTAAAGAAAGTCATTTTAAACATGTTCTTGTAAACACACTACTTTCTAATCTCATACTCTTAAATTCTAAGATTTAAATATAGCACCAAGATTAAGTAACTATTTACGCACATAGCCTATGTTAAAAACGAAACAAAACATAAGAACAAGTAAATGTTTCATGTTTCTGAAATTAGCACTGGAAGATCTGATGAGAACATAATTCCTGAACAATTTGGAATGATGCATGTCTAACAGAAAGCATTTTATAGATTTTAGAATATGTGGAAGGAACAGTATTTACATGTCTTTATTGTTAACAGGTCTAAGTGTCTGAAGCACCATCTCAAACTTGGTCTGCATCTGTTTCAAGCTCATAAGAATTTTCTATTTAATTAAACATAGGCAGAATGAGGACTTTTATCTGAGATAATAATCTCAGAAATTAAGAGACAAACTTTAATAGAAACTACTTAGAAGACCTTTTAAAAGAACAGCTTTTTTGTCATGGCTGTCTTAGCCCACTGTAAATACTAGAGGGCATCTTGTTTTCATGTTTTACCTTACTTTCTCTCTGTGACCCGGCTGTAGCTAAATTGTCCCATTGAACGTGTGCCACCTAGTGTTTGAGAGTATTTACAGTTGGTTGCTTAGACAGGATAAACAGCAGGCAGCTGGTTACAAGATAGGACTCAAAAATTCCACCGTGCTAGAGGAAAACCTGGACCAGACAACTTCCATAGGTCCTTTCCAATTTCTAACACTTTCTGAAAACAGTGGGGAGTGAAAACATTTTCTACCAGTCCTGTGAGTTAAATTCAGTTAGTTCTCTGCTACCTTTTCATATATTCCATCTTTAACACACAAAGTCACTGTTGCCTAAGACTGGTAATTGATCAACCAGCCATGCATATAAGATCAAACCACAGTTCTTTAGGAGAAGACCAAAATAAAAGTGTTCTATGGAACAACAAAAAGTTTTTCACATTTTCCACCCATACAGCAGCAATCAACAATAATCACTACAAGAAAACACTATCAATAGTTTCCTCTACCGTTCCTATACATGAATACTACTGAAATAAAGGATTTCATCACTGGAATTTGAAAGCAAAAGAAAAGTAGCCTCATATCACAAGATTTTGATCAATGCACTCTGTGCAATTTATTTGAAAGCACTCAAAATAAGAATATTATCATAGCATAACAGTCTCCAAGGCAATCTGAAGCTGTGCCTTTGGTATAGCATGCCTTGCTACAGAAGACAGCAGGAAGAAATTCTTGAGTTTGGGAGGGTTTCTCACAGAGCTTCCAGTTTTTAACAATCTCTCTTCTTCTTTTTTTTTTTTTTTCTTCTATTTTTCCTGCACTAATAGTAGTTTATTATAATTTTATAATCCCATCTGTGACAATGCTTTTTTATTTTCAGAAAAAGTGCAGAAAAACTAATCTCAACTGGGAGCCTGTTCCACCTCCTTTCAAGTACACATATTTCATACAACACAACAATTCAGAAAATCCAAACACAGGGAAATGGAACTGCATGTGCGAGCACTTCAGAAAACCACCTCACTTGAAAATAATGTGGTTTTTAAAAGAAAATAAGAAAAGACATGAAATACTATATACACAAGTTCTATAAAACTACAGTACTTTATTATCTGCATCAGCTGAAAGAATTGTGAACAGCCCATATGATACAAAACCAGTACTGAATGAAGAAATAAGAAAAATGGATTTGCATCTGCAGGATGCATGTACATGGGATATAGAGGAATATACTAGTAATCATAGACTCTATTGTAACAAAGCCTAGTAGGCATGAGGAAACAAACTGTACCCAAGATCACACAGTAAAAGATTTGAGGTGGTAACACAAGTACCAGTTCTCTTGTCTTCCTAACACACTGCTGCATTTAAAATGTTTTTCTTCCAATTTTTATATTTACCAGCATTCCTGAATTTTAAACTTAAAAATTTAAACAAATGAGAAGAATCACTTATTTTTTTCTTATACATTGTGCCTGACATACTTTTATTTTGAAGCATACAGTTATTTTGAAAGCACAAATATCTTTTTACATATACATATGTATTTTATTTTAACGCCTCTTGAATTCATCAAAATTACAAATAAATTAGTGGGTACTACTTCAAACATTTTACCATAATGATACAGGTTTTGAAGACAGGCAACACTGAGGAAGCTGATTAATTTAGCTGGACTGAATTAGGAAAAAGAAAACAACCCAAGCTTTTCATTTTCTCTCTCTACCCATTTTCCTTTTCCCTCTTTAATACTTATTTGATTTGCATAGCTGCCAACAAAAGGTAAGTATGGATCCAGCCACACTCAGAACCTGTGGATAAGGCAAAGCACAAGGAGAGTTCAAGGGCATAGGAGCAACAACAGCAAGGAAGGCTCCAGAGTTAGAGCTTTAAGTGTAGAGCACAATATACTTCTCATCTATTGTGAAAGTGGGTAATGTGGGAAAACAAAACACAGCAATTACAGATGACTTACAAAGGCAAAGCTGAAAATACTAAGCCTCTCTATTAGCTGTACTGGGATAGGATTTTCTTGAAACATGACTTTGAACATAATAAAATTACTCAGGAAGGCTATCTAAGAATCGAACATAAACTGTAAGTAACACTGATTTGTTGACATATTTGTTTACAAAAATGAGTTTAGAAATCACTTCACATACATATTTTTACACTTCTAGTAAACTGCAAGATTCTGCTAAATATTAGTTGTTAACTTGGAACACACAAACTTCAGTGTTGCTTCAGAAAGGAAGACATACACCTACCCACCAAATTCTGGAGAGACTAAAAGAAAATTTGCAGTAATCACCTCTTGTTTTTGCTGCTTCTAAACAGATGTACAAATTCTAATATTAATTCCAGTTAAGTCTAGGAAAACACAAGCCTAATGGCTTACCTCATTAAACACAAGTTAGTGGATCATCACACTATAATAATCCTCAAATTAAAATAAAAAAATACTGCATATCAAGTTTCTTTCAAAAAAGGTACAGTAGTTTACAACCACTTGAATAGTATAGGTCTTATAAAGTTTATATATTGCTTGGTTGCTGTTTCAAAACATTTTGTTTAGGTAAATGTCTCTGACAATGCAATTTTGAAATGGGTTAGTGGTTTTTCTATCTCACAATATTCTCTAATCAAAACACTAATTGCTTATTTGCATTCAAAAGATTTTATTGCAAATGGAAGAAACATCAAAATCAATCAATTTGTGTTTCACTTTACCACTTTTTAATTACTATATCTATTAAAAAAGAGGGTAAAAGAGGCTGCATCTTACAAATACCATAATCCAACTGTCAAAACATGTTAATTCATACTACTAAATAAATATTCCTGTTTTTTAGGCAGGCTGTTGGATTCAAGGTGCTGACTGGTCTAACAGAGAAGTATCTTCATAGATCGGTGCATAAGTTTTACAGAATATCATTAGAATTTCAGATTACAATTTCTGGATCCAATCACTTCCCTCTTTACATCTTTGAAGCTTCTTAGTTTTCAACTGTTAAGCCATCTCTCCCTTATACACTCTATCTCTTGTCAGCTTCCACCAAAAAGCAGTATCATCTAACTGCACTGGTCTTTATGCTTCCTTGCATTCCACTCCTTGTCCACAAGATGTCCTCTGCAAACCAGCATTCAAAGCTGCTGCACTGGTCTTTCCTCTTTCTGAATGCTTTCTTTTGAAGGCACCAAACGCCTCTGGAGCAGAGGCAAACACACACAGTCAAACTGTGCTAGTACAGAAGATTTCATTCCTTTGTGGAAACTTTGTGACAAAAATGTAAATAAGAAAATGAAATGAAAATCATTAACAAACAACAATTAACCAAAAATTAAAACATTTTGTTTCCTTTTATATTTCTTTCATATTTTAACATAGATTATTTTTTCTCCACCATCTGTGGTATCATGCAATGTATTCAACTCACAGTGTATTTAATACAGAAACAACACACAGGCCTTGCATGTAAGAGTTGTCTTCTGGGACACCTCGAAGCTCAGACAACACAACTCAGGCCAGGCTCATTATTTTGGAAGATGCACTGTGTTATTATGTTTTCCAGTAAGAAATTAGATTTTTGGTGAACTGAGTAACATGGCATTTTAAAACAAACTAACTAGCTCTAATTACAGTTTAGAAAATGTTTTATATTAAGAGCTTTGTTCAGATCTGCAAACAAAACTAAGTAGCTAAGCAAGCAGTCCACAATGAAGTAATCTACAGGCAATTTAATTGCTTAAACTGTTGTACTCCCAAGTGCACAGAGATTGAAGTAAAAATCCTCCCTGGAAAAAGTCTGTAATTTTTAAATACAGACAGGTACTAAGTACTGACATCAACTGGATTCTCAATTTCTCTATATGTTTTTCATCACTGAATGAAGTTCTTTCTTGCTCTTAGTTAGTTGCAAAAACTACTACAGTAAAAAAAAAAAATTACTGAAATGGACAAGAATCAAAATTTGCTTCTAGTAATTAATGCAGTTATTGACAGATAGAGGAAGCTTTACGCCATGTCACAGACCACTTCTCTCGAAGATTCTGACATATTTAAAAAATGGCCTCTTATTAAGCCTGAAAGAGCAGTATCAAATGTAGTATGGTGGTGTACATACCAGACGTGAATCTTTTATGACACAAGCCACTTTTTCCAAAGAATTTATCTGAAGGGATATCAGCTGGTCAAAAAGACTTAATGTAGCATTTTCAAGGCTTGGTAAGTGACGATGCCAGAGGCTGAAGATAGCTGATTCGGAAAGGGAAATCTTCTTCCTGGTTTAAAGAGAAAAATAATTGTTTTTACCGTAAGGAAATGGAAGACACACAGAAATATTCATTTTATTTTTTTCTTTCTTTCTTTCTTTTAAGCACACTTGGGAAAAAGAAGATCAAATTGCACTAAAAGAGAAAATCTTGTTTGCAGTACTTTATTTGGTATAAAATAATGAAGGCAAAAAGTAACATTACCTAAAAATTAAATCTCTCTACACATCTTTAAAAATGATGAACTCAATTATGGGAGATCCCAACAAATGGAAGCAAAGTATTTGAGGCTGTAATTCTCTTACACTCCAGAGAAAGGTTTTACTCCGTGCCCACTTTCTTACACACCCAGACTGCTTCCCACAGACCTGTCTGCTCAGAGAGCATCAGCAGCTGGCAGGTCAGCAGGAAGGTCCTAGGCAATTTTACAGCCTTTAGAATTCTAACTTCCACTGAAAAGCTATCCTTTTTCACTCAAGACTATCTAATAGCTTATTTAATCTATATTTTGTTGGTAGTAAGAAATATATAAAAATACTTTGAATTCAAAAAATTTTAAGCACTGTTCTGCTTCAAGATGATGTATGATTAATATTTTGAGTCACTATTAAAGAACACTATTAAAGAACAGGCAGATCAGACTAAATTAAAAATGATAAGAGATTTTTAATTTTATCACAATTCTGTTCATTGTTTTTGTGGTGGCATCATGAATATTATAAATACAACATCAAGAAAAGAAATCTAAGGTATTAGAGGTGTTACAACTCCAAGATTTAAATACCATACAGGGAGCAAACTGTAGTCATTACAATAGAATCACATTAACCTCTCTGCTAAAACAGGCTCCCTACAACTAGGTTGAGCATGAAAGCCTTGAGGCAGGTATTGAATATTTCCACAGGAGAAGACACCACAGATTCTTTGGGAAGCCTGTTCCAGTGCTTTCTGATCCTCACAGTAAAGAAGCTTTTCCTCATGTCTGTGTAGAACTTTCTGTGTTCCAGCTGTTGCCCACTGTCCCTTGTCCTATTGCTGTGCACCCTTGAAAAGAGCCTGGCCCCATCCATTTGACTTTCATACTTCAGATATTTATAAACATTGATAAGATCACCCCTCAGACTTTTCTTCTCCACGCTGAACAGACCCAGGTCTTTCAGTCTTTCTTCATAGGGGAGGAATGACAGAGCATGCAAACAGTCCCAGTAGAACAATGCTAAGTTCTGTGGAGAACGAGTTATAATTTTCTCCCTAGCATCCAGTGAACCTACTTCTTGAAAAAGGCTTTACCAGTACTCAGAAATAAAACTGTTTCCAGAACATAATGACAGAGTTAAGAAACACATAATTTAATAACTTAAGTGGGAAAAAAAAATATATCAAAAAAAGCCACCCAGAACATTCATCTTACGATGAATTAAGATCACATGACTTTTAGAGTAGGTCAAGAGTATACTACAAAAGTGAATAGTGAGCCTACATCTACTATCAAGGAAACCAGAAACTTTTGTCAGGGGCACTGTAAGAGGCATTCCGTCAAAAGCTATATGAATAGTTTTTGCTCACTGTGATAAACAAGGAGCTCAAAGCAATGTTTATTTTAATCAGGAAAGCCTTTTCTAACAAGCTAAAGGATTCATACTCAAATTATGAAATAGCGAAAGTATGTCACAGCTGACTGCCTGCTACCTCACTGTCATCAGTAGAGGCTACCATGGTGAACCAGTGTGCTTGTCTGTATAACTGTTTATGGAACAGACTGAACATATGGAATGGGCAAGTAAAAGGTAGATTACCCTTTTTAGGCACCCATCTGTCATTACAGATCTTCACATTTGTTTTCCACTTGTTTTCCCTGACTGCCAGGAACATATGCACAAAGCAGTAAATGTCTTTTTTCCACTAACAATGTTTGCTGGAAACCTTGGAGAGTAACAATATATACAATAGTCTTTATTGGAGCATCTTGAAAATAATGTTGAATACAGAGGGAGCAATTAAAACTTTGACTTGAAAGACATGTGCATGTATAATTGAAGTAAAGTGTTCAAAAAAGATCCTTTCCATTACCAAAAAAAAAAAAAAAAAAAAAAAAAATCTGTAAGACATAATTGCAACTTCGTAAGAGCTTTTTTGCAATTTTTGTGTGTTTTCTTTGTTTTAAAGCTTTGGGTTGTATTTTCCTAGCGCTAAGTAATCTTTTATTTGTCACACACAAAGACTATCAAGTTCTCAAAAAATAATGTCAGTCCTATAATAATCAGCACTGCACAAGTTTGATACTCTTGTACCTACATTCTATGTTACTTATATGTTACTACTTCATGTAGTAAAGTATATGTAACTACTTATGTGTTACTAACTTCAGAAAGTTATTTCTCAAGACTTCCATTCAAACAGAAGATGCCAGGGACATCTAACTCAAGGACAGAGTGTCATTTGTAGGGATTTAGAGGAATTTCCTAGCTGACCAAACATGACAGAGGTACGCTACAACTGACTCAAAACAAAACTCAAAACCATCCTTCTCAGCTAAAACTTGAATAAATCAAATCATCTTTCCTTTCATGGCATAGGCAATTTTTCTGGTGTTCACCTTCACTCAGATGACTTACACATTAGTTGATTACTAATAGCAAAACAAGCAAAGCTATATTTCAAAACTGCATTCATAAGTCTCATTAAAAAGAATCTGATGAAAATAAGCAAAATCAAAAATCTTCATAAACACTCAACCACTCAAACAAGTCTCTATCTTAAGAATAGAATAAAGTTAAAAGTGGCTCTCAAAATGTTAAGTTAGGAATGTGGATACACTTACATTAAAGGTAAATAATGTTTCTATGGAAATTGATAGTACCTTTCACCAGTTTACTAAAATCCCAAAATTTAATTTACTCTCCATTTTAGAGAAGTGATGTAACAACGTTTCAGTTGATATCTAAAGTTCTTATGCCACAATTTGTACACCAGCAATTTAAAATTCCACTTTGGCTAATAACCTGAGCTCTTCCACTGGAATACAAAGGAGGGTTGTTTTTTGTTCGTTTGTTTTTATGCAGGAGATATATGGTGCATTCAGCATTCAAATCCAAAAAAAAAGCCATTGAATTGAATAAATAATCTTTATAAGAAGAAGCAGAAAAAACATACGGACTGTACTACTTACTTTAAAAAGGCATCATTCACAGCCTCCAAGAACTCTGAGCTGAGAATTTCTTTCGATGCTCCCCCATGGTAAACAAGAAGAGTTTCCAGCAATGGAGTTAAATCAGGCAAAGTAATAAGTGGGAGACAGAAAAGGGACACAGCATTCACACGACTGACTGAAATTCTGAGGGAAAAATAAATACGGTTCCCATTTTAGAAAAGTTTAAACTTTAATTTCTATATCCACGAGGCAAAGGAAGATTAAATTAATTGCAGAATATTAAATTAAACAAGACATACAAACTGCTGACTTACCATGATATACTATCTAGAATTCTCATAAAATTTTGATATTTTAGTGGTCAAGGCATACCATGTGAAGAACATTAGCCCAATTCTGAAGTGCAGACAGTTTTATTTGCTTAGTAATCACTGGCTTCCTTGCATAGAATTCTTTGTCCCTTCCAGGAAGCAGCAAAGCAGAGGTAAAGAAGACTATGGTTTCACAGCTCCTGTGTAAGTTTGCTAGATTCTAGGAAGAGACAGCCTTGATGCTTTCAACACCTCCTGTTTCTTTCTTGACCTCTCTTCTCTTAATGTACAACTATAAACCAAATACTACAAATCCTGCTGTCTTTAAGTACTCAAGAAAAACTACTTGTCTTACAAATGTATACTTGGAAGGAATACTTGAAGGAAGCAAGGACTATCAATCTTTATATATGAACCATTCACATGACCTGCTAAAACCACATGCTTGTAAATAGCAAAAGATAGCAATACAACTCACCACAAGCCTAAAACGTCATTTATGAACAATAGAAGCTAATTGTGACACAAATGCTACAATTTGTAGATAATCATAGTGATATTCACAGTGAGAGAAATTAAAGATGACATGTTTTCAAAGACTCAATTTTTTATTAAGTACCTAATAAAAAAAATTTGCTTAAGATTTTTCATACTGAAATACTTTGAGACAAAGTTTTGCTATGAGAAGTGATTCTGTAGAATGATAACTACTGGACTGATATTTATTCTGTAGCAATATTTTCCAAGCTATATATGTGAAGTTCACATACCCTGGGCACTTTTTACATCTGTCCCCTTTACAAAATCCTGTTTCTAACTCTACTCAGGATTAGCAAAATAGCTGCTTATTTTACTCTTTTAATTCTGGAAGAAAACCTTGCAAATATGTTTTTTCCTTCTCTGCATAAACTTCAAAATAGGTGTGTTATTGGAAAATACTGTGCAATGCAGTCCACTGTGTGCAATGAATTTCATAAAATAGATTTACAAAAACATCCAGGTAAGTGTGGAAAATAGCCAAAGAAGGAAAACAGAATATATGACACAATGAAGATCTTTCAAACACCTTCCTCGTTCCTGTAACTTTACAGCCTATGTGGTATTACACAGGTAATAAAACTCATTTAATCAGTGTCAGCAGATTTGAGTCTGAAGAACAAGAGAGTATACACAGCAAGGCCATACATTTCCTTTTTTTCTTTTTTCTCAGCTGGAATAACAGAATTTACATGTACTCAGAAAGATACTGATGTAGTGTAATAATTTTTGAAGAATTCATAAAGATTATGATCTGCATTTCAAAGCCAGTGGAGAGAAACAGTTATGTCCAAAATAGAAGTGTTAGGTAAATTCCCTTTCAAAGATTTTGGCTTGACCTACTCTATCTAAATAGTGTGGAAGAAGAAAATGATTTTTCTCATTGACTACACCTAGACGTGTAGAAACATAAAATACAATGCAGCAAGACAATTGTTAGCATTGCCTGACAATCAAGATTGGAGATTTGGACAGAGCACATCACAGCTTCCTTCCCACACACTTTCCTAGACTTTCTTCCTCAGAAAGGAGGGTTATGGAAGCAGTTAAAAGGTGGAGACACTAAGTGCTTGGGTTCATTTAAAACATCTGTTTGTGTAACATACTGTAGTGCCATAGTACTATTTGGTACTAGACAACAGATCTAATAATCGAAGGAAAATGAGGGAGCTAATTTTAAATGAGCGTGGACACATTTTCTCATTAAAACCAAATGCAACATTATTCTGCCATATGAAACTATTACACACAAAGGCAAAAAAAATCCTTTGAAATTTTTTTTTTTTTTTTTGCTCTTACAGTAACTGCAAATTTGGCTAAAAGAAGTTAAGCAGTAAACATGATGATTATCAGGTAAGTTTAAATTCTTACATGAACATAATTTAATAAGCTTCTTCATACCTGAAAATATCTACATGAGTAATTAAAGTTTTCAGGCTGATGCCTAACTGCTTGCATACTCAAGACTACAAAAAGGCCCTCGTTGAACTAGTGACTGAAATTAAAACATATCAAAATTATATTTGGATAACACTTACCTCCTCTGAATGTTAAGTTCACTAAATTGATTTCCTCTGAGTTCCGTTACTAATGAAGAGACGATCTGTTAAAAAAAAAAAAAAAAATTACATGAAAAAAAAACCATACTCCAGATAAGCAGACATTAGTTTCGTGATTGTCTGCATCACTGATACTCTGTGGAGGTAAGTAACTTTTCATTTTGACTCAATCATATTTTTTTAAGTTATCAAGCCCAAATCAAAACTGTCCAGATCACTCATTAAACCATTCAAAACATTTCTGAACACATTCTATACCTTCCACATTTGCATACTAACAAGCTATTTTAGCTTTGCTAAGAGCTGAGGCAAAACTTTTGGAAAGTCAGTAATTTTTAGATGTTTTACCTGATTCTGTCTATTATCAGATACTATTCCTGATTTTTCAATATATCAAAAATAAAAGAAACTTTTATTAAGATTCAAAGCTCATCTACTATTTTGAATGCAATGCATGCAGTCAAAAAAAACATTCAAAATTTATGTTCTAATGTACAATATATATATATCATTTAAAATTCAGATGGAAAAAAATGAATGTTAGGACAGACATTTTGGCCATATTACAACAGGAACAAAATGTTTTATCAACTTCTACTCAACCTCTACTATTATACTCTAACAAAAAAAAAAAAAATTATTCTGTCCAGAGATTCATTTTATTTACTTTATTTTCTCCCTTAAAAGGCTGTAAAAGTAACTGAAGTAAGAAAGATAAGCAAAGTTAGTTCATGTTCCTTGTAACATTGACAACTCCTTGTATGTGCTTATAAACTGGTGCTATTAATAACAAAATCTCAACTGCGCAAAATACTTACATTTTCAACCAAGTGACAATAATAATCTGCTGATGTGTAGCCAAGAGCTGATATGAACGTACTGGTTTCAGCCTCGTTTTTTTCCCATTTAGAAGAAGAAAGGAGATGGCACAGTAAGTTCTGGAAGAAAGGAACAAAAGAACAATGCAAAAAAGTATTAGGATACAGTATGCTTAGGTAACAGCTTTCTAATTGCACAATGGTTTCCAATTCCAGCCTATTTCCCATGGCACATGCATTGGTTCAGTGGCACTTCAGCTGGGCTCAAGCTACCTTATTTTCTTTCTCTTGCAGGGATTTAGGGCAGTCAGTTTGTCCATGTAACTGCACAATACTATGTATCAAGCTCTCTCTCAGATTTCCATTGTTATGACTGGTGATTCCTCTCTTAGCATGACCACTTGCTTGAAAAGTTTGTTGAGTTGAGCACATTTACACCCATTACACTCCCATCTGCTCTCATGCCTCTAGTAAAGACTTCCAGATTCTGGAGCTCCCCTCGAGCAAATATCTGGGCTGCTCTGTTGCTCCTTTGGAACTCTGTGTGAGAGTGCACATCAGCCTAGGAAAGTTGTTCTCCTTCTGTCTGGGTTTCTGTCTCAGCCTGGCAGTAGTAGCAGGTGGGCAATATTTTTGTTTCAGTAGAAGTAATTAGAATAAGTTGTATTCCATGTGTGATATATTAACATGAGAGAAGATACAATCAGCAAAAGCACACCAGAGATACATGAAAAAAATCACCATCAAAAGAAACAACAAGCACTTGGACATATTATTTATTGTACTTTCATATAGGATTGTTTTAGAACCTTACAGACTTATGTTAAACGTGCAAATATTGTTGTCTGTTAGTGTCAATGTTTTTTCCCGAATAGCCTGAGCTAGGAGAAATTGTAGTTCTACCGCCACCTAGTGACTTTTGTGAAGATAGAAGTCAGAAGTCAAAGAAAAGAAGTCAGAAAGTGCTGTGAGATCACGGTTTCAGAAGTATCTCAGAAGTAATTTCTGCATTCTTAACGAAAAAAAAAAAACCATTTAAACGGGGATTTTCAAAAAGTACACATTTCTAAATATGATTAAAAATTCTAAAATCTATTAAGTTGCACAACCTCCAAACATGTCTTGATTAATTTATTAATATAGAACCACAAATTGTATTATTTTCCATTGTAACTATTACTCAAGTTAGACTTCATTTTCAGAACACTATCAAAGATTCAGTCAAGTAGATCCTACAAAGCAGTATTTCTTGCTTGTTGCTTGTTTGTTTTGCATGCCTTTGGTTTGTTTTCCACATCCTCTTTTTCTGCGCACATCACTACATCCCTAATGGGATTTTGTAGATTAGTTTTTTTCTGAAATATCAAACCTCCGAGTAGCCAGAAGGATGCAAAGGAAACAGGGGCAAAGAGATGCTGTAGTCAATATGAAAAGAGGTATTCGATATATAAAAGAGACTTAAATACTAAAAGGTGAAAAACATTAAAAATTCAACTATACGTCTTAGATACTTCATTTTACAGGCTGTGTCACCAGCGTAAAGCCAGAGAGATACTTAAATGCAAGTAAGATAACAAATTTGGAAACAATAAAGCATTTATCTTTATGTATTTGGGTTTAAATGCTTTCTTTGGTGCAAAAGATGTCTTAATTTCAGCAGGGATGGGAACTGTTTTCTTTGGAGCATCTGGTACGATGCTATGTTTTGGTTCCAGGAGAAAACAATTTTGATAGCACACTGATACTTATAGTTGCTGCTAAGCAGTGTTGCACAGAACACGGCCATTCACAGCAAAGAACCCAAGGAGCTGGGAGAGAACTGAATTAGGACAGCTGACTCAAACTGGGCAAAGGGATATTATTTACCACATGACATCAAGTGGAAGGAATTTTGAAGGAAGTGGGAGTTCACTGCTTGGAGGCTAGCTGGGCATTGGCTAGGAGGTGATGAGCAATTGTTTTTGCATCTTTTCTTATATACATTCATATACATTTACATATATATATATATATACATATGAATGCAGGAAATATATATATATATATTCCTTTTCAGTATCTTAGTAAATAGTTTTATCTCAATGCACAAATTCTTCTTTGTTTTTTCCTGATTGTCTCCCCATCCCTGGGCAGGGGGGATAGCATGTGAGTGACCACGGTACTCAGCCACCAGCTGGGTTAAACCACAACAAATGTCCAGAAATTCTCCTCTCCAGAAAATGTAACTTATTTGTACTCCTAACTCTGTTTATACATAATGACTTATTACACCTATATATTTCATTAGGTATGAAAGAAAGCAAACATTCACAAAACACTTCTACATTTACTTAAGACAGATTGTTTCTTGAAAATGTGATGCTTTAAGTTATTCCATCACTTCATCTTCTAACAGCACACCTGTACACAAGTACAAAAGAGAGGAAGGGGATTGATATCAGCCAGAAATCAGCTTATACCTAAACTAAAAGGCAATTATATTTCTTGTCTTTATCTCAAGCCTTAAAGTTCACAGACAAGTGTCTAAATTCCAGTGATTCTCAGACCTAAAAGAAAGTATCATTAGTTACTTCACATCATGTGAATGGGGCTTCAGAATGGGGTCAGAACCAGACAGCTGTGAAACTGAGGAGTTTCTTACACGTAAGCTTCTCCTTTCACTACCAAAATAAACTTTTTGAGAAAATATTATAGAGAAATCTAGAACATTTTGGAGGATTTTGTTAAAAAGATTCTTATAGAATGCTGGAAATATTGAGAAGTCATAATAGGTTCCATTATTGTATTACAAAGCATTGTGAAACTAACATAACTATGTAATTGCTACTGCATGGAATCCTAATATCAGAGGTCAGTGATTTAAGACTAATCAGCTTTAAGGAACAATTTGAAACCCAGAAGAAGGTACTGAAGAATATGATGGGATGTGTCAATATTAAATGCAGCGTTATGCTCATGGTCACAGTCACAGATTCTAATCTAATTCAACAAAGAATACAATTTGAGATTTACACAATTGTGCATTATTTCCAGCAGTAAATCAGTTCACACTCACTTTTCTAAGTCACTTACACCATGTTACACAAGGCAGAAAAATAGATGAATCTGTGGCCAAAGTGTTTCACTAAGAAGGTGTCACAATTCTGGAAAATTATCAGAAGTCAGGCATACCTGTGATATTAGTAATTATTTATTTCTGTTCTAGCTCGATTTCACTCATCATTGGTTCAATAGGACACAAAAGAGGAAATTATCTTAGTTCTACTTGAATGTGAATACATACAATACATGCAATCCCCACAGCCTTGGAATTAAAGTTCTCTGACTTTTCTACTACACAGGGAGGTCTGCTGCTTCCTGGGAGCCCAGGTTCAAAGAGGTAAGGAAGAAATTTCCTTCCTTAGTACAGTCCTCGGATTATTCCCTATTCCTGTTTATTCCCTATTGCTGTTTCAGGTAGGCAGTGATGAAATAGGAAGAACTTCCCTAGGGACTATGAAGAAGGATTTCAGAGCCTTGGGAAGACTGGTCAAGGATTTGGAAGCACGAGTTGTGTTCTCTATCCCTCCAGTTATAGGGAATGAGGAGACACTGAACATGATGGGATTAATACTTGGCTCTTAGCCTGGTGTGCCTGGCAGGGGTTTGGATTTTTAGATCTCAGCTCGATTTACATGAGACCAGGTCTGCTGGCATTCAATAGAAATAGCTTATCCCACCAGTGGAAAAGGGTTTTACAGTGGGAACTGGGAAGACCATCACTGGTGGAAATGGGTTTTACAGTGGGAATTGGAAAGGTTCATTGATTGAGCTTTAAACTCAACCAATGAGGCGTGGGGATGGTGGTGAAACTGGGGTTACTAGGAAGGAGCCTATACGTAACGTGCCAATGAGTGTGGGAGGGGGATGTGCTAGTAATATCCCACAGTCTTGTGTCTTGGTGAAGGAAGAGAAGGACTCACCTTTTTGTACAAAGACTACAGAAACACCTGAGTATGGTCAAGAGGGTATTAGGACTTCTCCCACTCAGAAGGTGGCCCAACTCTGGTGCATTTACACTAATGCACACAGCATGGGTAACAAACAGGAGAGGCAGAGGCCACTGTGTGGTTGGAAAGCTACGATATAGTCGCCATCATGGAAACATGGTGGGATGACTCACACAGTTGAGCACTGTGATGGATGGCTACCAACTTTTCAAAAGAGGTAGACGAGTCAGGAAAGGTGGTGGTGTGGCCCTTTATGTTAAGAAAGAATGTGAATGTATGGAAATTAATGATGGTGATGAGGGTAGAGAGCTTAGGGGTCAGAATAAAAGTGAAGGCCAACAAGAATGACATTACTGTGGGAGTCTGCTACATGCCATCCAAACTGGATGAAGAGGTAGATAAGATACTACAGTTGGGTAAGGCCTCAAGGTCTCTACCACTTGAACTCGTGGGCTTCTTGAACTTTCCAGACATCTGCTGGAATTATAATACAGCAGAAAGGGAAGAGACCCAAAGGTTCCTAGAGTGCATGGGAGATAACTTCCTGACACAGCCAGTGAAGGAGCCAACAAGGGAAAGAAAAATCCTGGACCTGCTGTTTATTAACGGAGAAGGTCTTGCAGGAGATGTAAAGGTTGGAGGCCATTTGGAGCAAAGTGATCACAAAATGATAGATTTTTTTATCCTTGTTGAACCACAGAGGGGAGTCAGCAGAACTACCACCAACTTCTGAAAGGCAGACTTTGGTCTTGGACTTTCAGACCATGGTTGAGAGAGTCCTTTGGGAGGTAGTTCTGGAAGGCATAGGGGCCCAGGAAGGCTGGGAATACTTTAAGGAAGTTATTTTTAAGGTGCAGGAGCTGACCATCCCCAAGCCATGGAAGATGAGCTAGTGGAGAAGGAAACCAGAATGGCTGAACAGAGACCTTTGGCTGGAACTCTGGAACAAAAGGGAAGTTTATGGTCTTTGGAAAAGGGGTCAAGCTGTTTATGAGGATTACAAATACACAGTGAAGCTGTGCAGGTAGAAAATTAGAAAAGGTAAAGCCCAGCTAGAACTGAACTTGGCCACTAAGGAAAACAATAAATATTTCTATAAATATATCAACAGTAAGAGGAGAAGAAGGGGGCTAGGGAGAATCTCCATCCCTTGTTGGATGCAGAGAGCAACATGGTGATCAAGGATCAGGATAAGGCTGAGCTACTCA
Organism: Lagopus leucura; assembly: GCF_019238085.1. Lineage (NCBI taxonomy): Eukaryota > Metazoa > Chordata > Aves > Galliformes > Phasianidae > Lagopus > Lagopus leucura. Next base: position 13,804,310 of record NW_024962272.1, read on the forward strand.
ATGCCTTCTTTGCCTCAGTCTTTAATAGTAAGACTGGTTGTTCCCTAGGCACACAGCCTCTTCTACTGGTACATAGGAATAGGGAACAGAATAGGCCCTGCATAATCCACGATGAGATGGTTTTTAACCTGCTCCAAAAGCTGGACACTCACAAGTCCATGGGGCCAGATGGATTGCACCTTAGGGTGTTGAGGGAGTTGACGGATGTGGCTGCCAAGCCACTCTCCGTCATCCTTAGACAGTCCTGGCTAACTGGGGATGTCCCAGTGGACTGGAGACTGGCAAATGTGGCACCCATTTTCAAAAAGAGCCAGAAGGATGGTCCTGGTAGCTGCACTCCTATCAATCTCATCTCAGTGCCAAGGAAGGTTATGGAACAGATAATTTCAGGAGTCATCATGGAGCAATTAAAGTCAACCAGGGATCGGGCCTAGCCCAGTCAGCATGGCTATGTGGAATAGTAAATTCTGCTTGACAAACTTGGTATCATTCTATGACAATGTGATCCACTTAGTGGATGAAGGTAAGGCAGTCAATGTGGTCCACCTGGCCTTTGACACTACCTCAAAACATCCTTGTGGAGAAGCTGGCTGCTTCTCACAGAATGATAGAATCGCTCAGTTAGAAAAGACCTATCAGGATCATAGAACTGCCTGGTTGGAAAAGACCTTCAAGATCATCAAGTTCAACCACAACCTAATCATACTACCCTAGCTCCAGCAATTCACCACTAAATCATGCCCCCAAGCACCACATCCAAACAGTTTTTAAACACATTCAGGGATGGTGACTCAGCCACCTCCCTGGGGAGCCTATTCCAGTGCTTAAAAACCCTTTCTGTATCCAACCTAAATCCCCCCTAGTGCAACGTTAGGTCATTTCCCCTCATCCTGTCACCTGTCACCAGTGAGAAAAGACCAACCCCTACTTTCAATGCAATCAGCTTTCAGGTATTGGAAGAGAGCAATAAGGTCTCTCCCCAAACTAAACAGCCCCAGTTCCTTTAGTCACTCCTTGTAGGGTGCATTCTCCAAGCCCTTCACCAGCCTTACTGCCCTTCTTCAGACCTGCTCCAGCACCTCAATTTCCTTTCTGTATTGAGGTGACCAAAACTTAACGCAGTACTTGAGGTGGGGCCTCACCAGTGCTGAATACAGGGGCAGGATTACTTCTCCTGATCACCCCACCATTCCAGATACATCCTAGGATGCCACTGGCCTTTTTGGCCTCCTGCGCAAACTGCTGGCTAATATTCAGCTGACTGTCCATCAGTACACCAAGGTCCCTTTCTGTCAGGCAACTTTCCAACCACTCCTCCCCCCAAGCCTGCAGGATTGCCTGGGGTTGTGACCAAAATGAAAGACCTGACACTTGGCCCTACTGAAACTCATATAGTTTACCTTGGTCCCTTGGATCCAGTCTATCCAGGTATCTCTGTAGTGTCTTCCTCCCCTCTGGTAGATCAACATTCCCTCCCAACTTGGTGTCATCTGCAAGTTTACTGAAAGTAGACTGAATCCCCTCATTAAGATCATTAATAAAGATGTTAAATAGGAGTGGCCCCAGTACTGAGCCCTGGGGGACACGACTGATGATTGGCCACCAATTTACTGGATTTAACTCTACTGACCACAACTCTTTGGGCATGGCCATTCAACTAGAGTTTCACTCAGCAGAGGGTATGCCCATCCAAACCATGGGCAGCCAGCTTTTCCATGAGGATGTTGTGGGGAACAGCGTCAAAGGCTTTACTGAGGTCAGGCAGACCACATCAACAGCCTTGCCTTCATCAACTCAGTGGGCCTCCTTGTCATAGAATGATATTAAGTTTGTCAGACAGGATCTACCATTCATGAACTCATGCTGACTGGGCCTGATCCCCTGGTTGACCTTCAATTGATCTGCAGCTCTCAACATTATAAAGATTATCAAGATATCAATACAGGTTACTCATGCTTTGATGTTGTTGTTTTTAATTACAGGACTACATGACAAGTTCTATACTAGTATCTGTATTTGTGTAACAACTATCCCGGAATTTATGACACAGTTTCAAAGACATTCCAGGGAACCAAACAAAATGATTTGTTTCTGGAAACCTCTCAACACCCTCTCTCTAAAGTATTTATGATTCTCAGCATCTGTGAAATCAATAGGAACAGGATTTTTTAGACAGAAAAGATCGATGGTGTCACTGGGATGAGCCTATCAAACCTGATACTAATTAGGGTTTCCCAGTGACACTGTTGTGTTACTTTTGCTAACTTAGATGACTCCATCAAAGCAACAGGTAAATCAGAATGGAACAGAAGGAGCTGTCACTTTTTCAGAAGAATGTTTCTTCTTACTATACTATCTTTCAAAGTAAACTGCCATTGTTTTTTGCAAAGAGATCACTAGTAATACTTCACTGAGAACTATGATCTATATGAATTTGTTGGAATACACACACAATGGATGCCCAAGCATAAATTTCTCAAATCTATACCAGTAACAAGTTTATTTCCAATCTTTCCATCCAGTTTGAAAGGAACTAAATTTTCTCTACTTTGCTAAGAAAAAAAAATGGGTATAATAAAAAATGAAATAAAATTTACTCAGGGTAGTATTAGAAATAATTTCTCTTTGCATTTTATCAGATTTTGAAATGAATATTTCTTGCATGGCAATTATTTAAAGAGTCTGTACATCAGTTTTGCTCTCAAGTGCTTCTATACTGTCAGATGGTCCACTGCTTTAAATACAGGGCTAGAATACAAGAAATCTCATTCTACTTCCAAACTGGCTCTAAAAATACCTCAAAACTATGTAATCAGCTACAACATTAGCAATGAATTAGATCATCTTTCATACAAAAATATAAAAAATATAAAAAGCTGTATGACACATTTTATTTCTTTCCTTAAAGAGGCAGCATCCTCACTTCAAAAATTAATTTCCAAGTTGTTTGGAAAGACCACAGATCTTGGGAAGCAAGGTAAACACATTGCTCTGACATGTTTAAAGCTAAGCTCATTCACAGTGGCCAAGTGTATAAATGACAAGGAAGCCTGCTCACGCAGACTGATGAAACACCAACTACTTATGAAACCGATTTTGTCAGCAGGATGCTAATGTAATGCAATTCATATTACTTCCAAGTACTTATCCAATCTTAACAAAGTCTTTTACTTTTAATTTTGCTTATAGGACCTGTTGCTCACTTGTTCCTAAATTCCAGGAAAAAGACAGAAAATAAGTTTTCCACAAATCAAAATCAAAGAGAAAATGTGTACAACATTATACATACTTAATATGTATAGGCTTCAGAGCAGTATTTTACTTTAAGCAAAATTCTTTTCTAATGAATTTATATAAACCTTAATGTTTAAACTAGGGAAAATTATATGACACACATTTGTTAACAACTTAATTATAACAAAAATGTGAGTGTATTTCATAAAACAGTAAAAAAAAACAAAACAATTCTTTAACTACTTACCAATGATAACTATATTAAAATCTCCAATTTCTCCCTTAAGATTCAAGCATATTTCAAATAGACAAAATGCCATACCACACACACACACGTTTCAGTGATCAGCCAATCAACACAATTCTCTCTATAACAAAAGGAAAATATACAAGTAACTACAGTAAGGTTTGCACAAATTACTTAATTTTCAACATAACTTTAAGCTTAAAATATTCCTCCCTAATTTCCTGGATCAGGGCCAAAGTGCCTAAATGTAGGATGGAGTGGAGTCTTCTTCCCAAGTTTCTTTCTGATATTTACTGTTAGGAAGTTTTTTTTTGTTTGTTTCAGCCTAGTTTGTAGATACACATCCTTTGAATTTATGGGATGGTTTTATTAGCTAAATGTCTATACCAGAACATTAAATAAAATTGTTGGCCACAAGCACAAGGCTAGGTTTTGTTGACACTTCTCATTTTTCTTACTGCATGAAGTGACAGTCTGAAATCTGCCCATATCTAAATCTCCATTGATAACCATGAAAGATTAGCTGATGGTAAACAAATTACTCTACTAAACACTCCTACAGAGACAAAGGTTTTGGCATTCAAGAATCTGATCAAGTTACAGAAAATCTACAGATGAATGACTAGACTTAATATTACTTAGAGTTTAAAATATATATATATATTCTTTCACAAATTAATGCTGCCAGATTTACATTAGTTTGAATAGTTTGCATTAGTTTGGACAGGAAAGCATGGATTCCAAGTTCTCCACACCATACCTGATACAACAGTGACCAATTTATTTAACTTGCTTTCTACAGTTGTAATTACAGTTTGCTTTTTTAAAAAATAATAGATGCAAAAATAGACAAAAGGAGCATGAAAACCTACAAGTAAAGCTTACAGGCAAAAAAAAAAAAAAAAAAAAAATCACTCAGACTGATATACTTCTTTAGAAATTAATGCATGCTATGAATTCCATTCATCTTGTTGATACATGTAGCTCATTAAAAAGATGATGCTTACATTTTTCCTTCTGATTCTTAAAATGGAAGAAAAGTGTTACATTCTTTCATGCAATTCAAAATGAACCTGATCCTAATTTCCAAGTGGTATGCAGTAAATATAATTATGGGAAAGGAGGAGGAAAGTTGCACTGTTGTTCTCTTACCAATTTAAGCTCGGTTAACTTCTGCGAGGCTAACACAGGAAAAACATGTTGCACTACTACTGTGGCTAAGACCACACAGCTTTGTAATGGATGAGTTCCAAAGCCTAAGTTCCATCTGCAAATCACTAACAAAGCCCTTGGAAATCATAAAAAAAAAAAAAAAAAAAAACAAAACTTAGAAACTGTGGGCAAACTTTGAAGCTATGCTTGGTCTTAAACAGAAAAAGCAGTTTCCAATCTCCTCCTTTCTTACTCCTCACTTTAAAAAACACCTACCTAAAAGGCACTATTACCCTCTGTATTAGAGAGAACATTGCTGCTGAAATAAAACACGCATTTACACTAGCTTACAAAAGGAAATTCAATACTTTTACCAGAGTCAACCATAAATCTCTTTTTTCAGCCCTCTGGCTTAAGTAGCCAGAGATTTAGAATCAATTTCCCTCTTCCCTCCACAAATTTTAAAAGCCAAAAAGCAAGTTTCGCACACAGTAATTCTTCAAATCCATGAACGAAAAAAAAGGAAAAAAAACAAAGATATTTATGTTTAGGAAGATCGAATGCATCATAACATTGTTTTACTTTTTAGTTTAAATCTATGACTTCAGTAATTCCTAGAAACGTATAATTTATCAGTAAATCATCAATAAATATTTATGCTTGAAATTGGTCTGTGTTGCAACTAACTCAGGATGATGCTTCAGAGAAATTGTTTTTACACAGTTGTTTTTGGACTTGAAGAAGTGTCAAATTGCTCAGTGTTAAGGAGAGAAAAATGTTCTTGAACTTTTTGCAAAAACATACAAAATACACATATAGTGATGATACAATAACAGTCACTAATTACAGTAGGCTGAGAAAAAGTCTCTACAGCCAACAGAATTTCTTCAGATGCTTCTTTTACAGTAACAAATCATTATTCTTTTCTAAAGCCATCTGGCGCTACTGAAGTGCTTTAAGAAAGCTGGCTGGCTGGCTAGCAAATTGCAACACTTTCTGTTAAAGCTCAAGGAGCCTTAGAGAAAAAACAGAATCCTTCATTTCTTGTTTTGAGATACTTAGCTTATGTTTACTTTGGCCTAGAAACTAAGAAATTATTTGTTATCTTGGCATTGTTAAAAGAATTACCTATTTGAAAAAAAAGGATAGGGGTCTGTTTTTCCCCCAATACAATACATGTTAACATTCTATACTTAATCAGAAGAAAGTGGTAATAAAACCAAGTATTGCAAATACTTTTACATCCTTCCAAGCAATTGTCCATGGGTGGATAGAGAATGTCCAAATCAACTTAGAAAGTTGATTCACAAAATAGTTAATGAGAAGGCTAACTAACAACTTAAATGCATAATATTCAATTGTTCAGAAATCACCTAGAACTCCTTCAAGTGAATTTCCAAAAATTGAAAGAACAACAGAAAAAAATATTTAAAAAAAAAAAAAAAAAAAAAAAAAAAATTGTGTCAGTAACCTCAGTAAAACTTTGGGACAGTAAGCATCAAAGCCAAAGTGACAAAAGGCATTAGGAGAATTCATGATCTGAGGCCAGAAAATTTTGTGGAACCAGGTTATAACGTCCTGTGTACCGCAATGCAGACACTCAGAGCGGGACCATGGAGCGTACAAGATAATTAGTCAATTCCTGAATATACTGCATAATCATCACACTTAGATGTTGTCTGTTAATGAGACCTTTTTCTGTCGTTATAAAGTTTTAAAGACGAATCTGTATCGAATTTCTCAGTTACTTGATTGCAGTTTTCTTCTAGATTCTCATTCAAAAGCATTAGTTTGGATGCCTTCTGTGTTTTATCCATGGAACATTTTAATTTTCTTGCTTCTTTTCCGTCTGTTTGTTTATTGGCTGATGTCTTCTATTCACCCTCCATTGTATTTATTCTACTTGTCCAGTCTCGTATCTTTCCTTCTGTTTCAAACATGGATAGAATAGCCTATGGTCTTTATTTCATAAGCATTAAATTTCTTTAAAAGAAAAACATGGTAGTAATAAAGAAGAAGATCTTATTTGCAGAGAGCAGACATGGAACAGATCACATGCTAATCTTACATTTCCCACCTGTTTAATGACAAATACACGCATTACTAGAACACGTTACTGAAATAGGCAACAACTTACGAAAGACATTAAAAAGCTTCCAGTAAATAAAGGCTTTAATTTATCATTATAACTTTGCAACTAAAACATGATTTAGTTATCAACGAAAACTAACTTCACATTTCAGTGATCCTAGAGCAAATAAGAACCTCCGCATAGTATTCCTGAGAGAAGCAGATTTCACTAGGTGTGTATCCAGCGTAAATAATTACACATACTGACACAGCTGGTGCAGCTGAACAAACACACTGAACAATGATTCCAAAACTGCCCCATCTCTGGCCAACATATGTTGCATGTACACATAACATACATATGAGGAGACAGGAATAAGAACGTCAGCAGCTCGGAGAAGCCTGTTCCCCTTTCCAAGTTAATCTGTAGGACACAAACAAATAGCAGAAATGACAAAAAAAAAAGTGCCATTATCACTCATTATTCCCTCAGGGCATGCTGCAAAGCAAGCAGACTTGGCTTTCAAAATGAATTTTTACCATAATTTAAAAGCTGAAATGTCCTATATCACATTAGGAATTGATAAGTCTTTGGGCTATAGTCAATAATGTCAGATTAGTAGTACACACAGTAGTGTGTATATATTTTCATTTAACAATCTTCCGTTCTCTGCTTGATTCAAAGGAAAGCTAACTTTAAACTAGGTGTTATCCAGGGCAAGAATTAATATATTTCTTTCACACTCATTTACATATTTGAGTTCTTGAATCTCCAATCCTCCCTTGCCACAGGCAGGGACACCAACTTCCCCATTTAATACTAGACCAGGCTGCCCAGGGCCCCATCCACTCTGGCCTTGAACACTTCCAGGAACTGAGCACCCACAACCTCTTTGGGCAGCCTGTTCCAGCACCTCACCACTCTCCCTGTAAAGAACTTCCCCCTAACATCCAACCTAAATCTTCCCTCACTCAACTTAAAACCATTTCCCCTTGTCCTGTTGTTATCTCCCCTTTCAAAGAGTTGATTCCCTCCTGTTTGTAGGATCCCTTCAGGTACTGAAATGCTGCTATGAGGTCACCCCGCAGCCTTCTCCTCTCCAGGCTGAACAAGCCCAGCTCCCTCAGCTTGCCCTCATATGGGAGATGCTCCAGTCCCCTGATCATCTTTGTGGCTCTCCTCTGGACTCTCTGCAACAGCTTCCCAGGAAAGGGAAACAGGGAATATAAAAGGTTTTTTTAAAAAAATTGATCATACTATGTTTTATGTCAAAAGTGAATTCTTATGGTCAGAAAACAAAAAAATGCACAGTTTTAAAATAGCATATATTTTAAAGAAAGAAAACTTTCTGAAGAGTGTATACGTATTATATACTACTGATTTGCTTCTAGAAGAATTTACTTGGTAGAAAGCATGGCCCATATGATTATGGCTGTCAGAAACAAGCAGTACAGGGGAGTGGCAAAGAGAAGCTATACTTTCTCAAAACTGAAGACGTTGAACATCTGTGGAACGCTGTTTACTTAATTATTTTTTTTTTTATTTTATTTTTTTTTTTTTTACAACTGCTGTTGCATAGAGAATGGATTATCTGAATTGTCTGCAGACTGTGACCACCCATGCTATGGGAAGTACTATGATTAAAGAGTTCTGTGTTCTAGTATCTGCCAGTAAAGCCTGCTTTGTGTTGTAATTATTGTACTGGAAGTCTTCGTATAATCTATTGCATGTGTTGCAGCAATTTATCCAACAAGAAAACCATTGAAGATGAATAGCAAGTTATTTTGATATGCACAAGTATTCAAAAACTGAATACTTTAACTATTTGTACTTTAGGTTTGTTAAAATATTTTGCCTTACAACCGGTGTCATAGTAAAGGCAGATTGACCACCAAAACAGTCACTTTAACTTTCTTATCTGAAGATACAGAATGTCACATCACCTCTTCACCTTACATTTTTACAATAAGCTTTACATCTTTAAAGCACTATGTGGCTAGATACCGTGTGATTTTTGGATTAGATACAAATCTAAAGAGCAATAAATTATTACAAATCCCTCTATTATTTTGTCATGTGAATACATATATTGAAAATCTCCAAAGATCCTAGATTTCAATGCATTACAACTTACTCCTTTTCCTTTAAGAATGCTCAACAGTTCATATTAACAGTAAATTTGAGAGAAATAAAGACCTAAACATCAAAATTGTTTTCATTCAAATTCTTTTTCAATTGTTGGTTGTAGTTTTCTTAGCAGAAAATTCTACTTCAAATTTTATTCTTTGCTTTATGTAGTAGTTAAATTTGAAACTTGTATTCCAGACGTTCTCCTGATGTGTAGTGCTCTATCATCCAAAACTAAACAGTATGATGCTGTTGCTGGAAGCACAACACATGGCTGTTATTGTATTCTTCCCAATCAAATTTATGAGGCAGGCTGTACCACTTCAACAATTTAGCCAGGAGTTGGCTGCATAGATGCCCCTACGAAAAGAATAGATTGTCTACTGGCTGTAAGTACGAAGAGTTATACTGAACAGTATGCCACTGCCAAACAAAGGAGGGAAGAAGGATGTACCAGAAGCAGGGCTGAATGAAAAAATTCAAGGATTGTGTAAAAAGCCCATTCATCTCCACCCACTCCAGACAACATCCTGAGGAAAAGTCTTAGATCCCTTTTGGTATAAACTTTTGATTGCAAGCAAAGTTAAATTCCACATACAGTGACTAAGGAAAACTGCCACAAAGACTCCAGAAGTATTTTCCAGGGGGAAAATACAGAAAAAAATGAGTAGGAAAAGTATAAACAAGATACCTACTGTAATTACCATCATATGTCTTTCATCTGAAGGAATACACTACAATCTTTGCAGTACCAAAGTTCCTGATGATTATTTGCACAGTTTAGAAGAGGAATGACAACTCCACTTTTCCAAACATGCCAAAAAAGCCGTCAGATCCTTAAAACCACAAAAGTGAGTCTCAGAAAGTGATTAAGTAACTTTGAACTACTCTGGCCTCCTGGAGACTTCACATTTTCCATCTCTACCTTGGAAGCATGCCCCTTGGAAAACAGACCTTATTCTTTCCACAACCACTATGAAAAAGAACACAGATCCCCACTTGTCTCCAGCTCTCTTAAAATGGCATTAGTTTCTAATTATCTTGCATTTTACCTACAGTTAAATACTACAGTAATAGTATTACAAACATAAGAAGTAGCCTAAAGTAACTATTTATTTGTCTTGGTCTGAATATTCCTAATTAGAAGGGAGAAACAACAGTAAAGTTTCAAGCAATGTATCTGAAATAAAAGCACTTTAAACCTTATTTTCTATGAAACATTATTTCTCCTTTAATTTCTTCAATAATAACAGATGAACTATGCTCATAATATTCAAATATTTCAATTTGGCTTTTAATTTCTCACTTTTTTTTTAATCTTCTCCATATTACCTTAAATTCACATCTCATAGAAAAGCTTTTAGAAAAACCTTTTATATTTGCTTTTAAAAAGTAAGAGATAGTAAGTTAAAAAAAAGTTATAATTTATATAAATGTTATATTTGGATTATTCTTATCATGTTATTTCCTAATAACAACATTTTGTGAAGCATTCCTGCAAAGAACTAGTAATGTCAATCTCCCACAGTGAGGTTCACAGCTGTTCTTTCAATGAAGGAAACATATATTCCAGCCCTAGATTAACTGTGCATGAAAGGAGACTGTTTTTTTCATTGCTTACCTAAATTACCAGGCTGTTCAAAATGTATGACATGTATGTGAACCTGAGGTGCTGATGCATTTTCTGACACTTATTTGTCTTGACGGAAGAGAACAAACTTGTTGAGATACACACTGACAGAAAGACATTCACAAAAGGTCCTGAAGAAACCTGAACATCCGGTCATAGGCATGAGCTATTACAAAGTGCGGGTACATACTGCATCTACGTTCATTAGGAAATTTGAAATTGGAGTTTGAAACTCTGCTTGGCAGAAAAAATAGCTCAATTAGAATGTAAATTAATCAAAATCACTCATAACACTCTGCAATGCCTAAAAAGTAGCCCACTGATCAGATGGAATCAAGGCCTCTAGAATTCCTATGTTGACCTCAATTAGAACAAGAAGAGAACACCTGGACAGAGAATGTTCTTAAGGTGAGTTATGTTGCAACTCATCTTCAACCACACAAGATGCTCATTCATCTACCAAGATAAACTACATTCTTAAAAGCTTTACTGCAGCACACTGCAGTGAAGTAGGTAACCAAGCTGAATGAGAAGGAAAAACAAAGTGTTGTGATTTCAAAACTCATTTGGAAAGGAGATACTTTATAGTGCTCTGCTTTAACTGTTTTCTGCTTTCATATGAACTTCAAGATTGTGTTGAAGGCTTTTTTTGCTATTTGAAAGCAGTACAAGTAATTCCTGTTTCATCACTGAAACTAGTGGATAATCTCAACCTGTGACAGAAGGGAGAATCACTTTCTAGTTGGGTAACAAAAGATGGTACGATACCATATGGTATTTGGAGGTTGTGTTGAGGGACATGGTCTAGTGAGAACTACTGCTGATGAGTAAATGGTTGGACTGGGTGATCTCATGGGTCTTTTCCAACCTTGGTGATTCTATGATATTCCTACCTGAAACTAAAGATACAGAGTTGGACAAGAGATGGGTAGTCCTAAAAAAATCAATTGATTAGTTAAGACAAGAAAGAATAGTTTTGCAATATGAAAGATACTGTTTCTGACAAATACTGATATTACATTCTGGAAGCCAAAAAATCTTACCACTTACAATCTTCTTGGAGTCCTATCACAGACTAGCACCTCTCAACATCAGAGATTTACAGAACATACTAAGATGAGGGAGACTGGTACCGAAAGTTTACAGACTAGACAGAATGAAGTAGCTAAGAAGTATGGTGGAAAAAAAAGCCTTGCAGTCACATCTTGTACTTCACTCTCACATTTCATATGAAGTAAAGAATTTCCTCAGAATGTGGTCTTTTCCCAAAGTATACTGAGTACCCATGGAAGGAAAACAATATCACAAGACAAAACTTTTTTTTTTTTTTTTTTTTTTTTTTTGTGATTAGCGTTGATATCAAAGAAGAAAGGAGAAAAAAAGGTATCTGTAATACGGAAATAGAGAGGAAACAGGAGAGAAAATAGTGCAATAAGCATAGAGTAACCAGATAACCTTCTTCTTCACAGTGTTGAAGACAAGCAGAAACAACAAGAAACATTTCATATGTATATACGCAGGTAAATATATTCTGTATTCAGTCCTGCTGAGGCTGCACCTCAAGTACTGTGTTCAGTTTTGGGCTCCTCACCTACAAGAAAGCAAGGCATCAAAGAGTGTGTCCAGAGAAGGGCAATGAAGACAGTGAGGGATCTGGAGCTCAAATCTTATGAGAAGCAATTGAGAGAGCTGGGATTGCTCAGTATGGAAAGGAGGAGGCTCAGCAGAGACATTATTGCTCCCTACAATTACCTGAAGAAAGGTTGTGGTGCAGTGGGGGTCAGCCTCTTCTGCCATGTAACAAGCAATAGAACTAGAGGGGATGGCCTCCAGTTGCACCTGGGGAGGATTCAGGATGTTAGGAAATACTTTCTCTGTGAGAAAGTGGTCAGGTGCTGGAATGAGCTGACCAGGGAGGTGGTGGAGTCACTGTCCCTACAGATGTTCAAGAAGTGTTTAGATGTTGTACTGCAGGACATGGTTTAGAGGGAAATATTGGTGATAGGACTGCATGATCTGGGAGGTCTTTTTCAACCTTGGTGATTCTATGATTATATAGCTTATATATATATATATATAATATTATTAAATTATAGTATATATGTGCACGTATGTTATTTATTTTAAGAAAAATTTCAAGCAAAAGACAGTGATGCAGGAATAGTGTTCCAAAGTCACTAGTAAAATGCTCTGATTTGACAACACTGTTGTAAGTTGAGATAAAAATGTCATGGAAAGACTAGATGCAAGCCCTGCTAAACCTTATTACTAAGTTTAACATTTTCAAAATTATAAAACAAAAATAAAAATCATTCTCACATATACATTTTTCTTGAATCATTTCAGTTTGAAGGGATCATTTAAAGGCCATCTAGTCCAACTCCGCTGCAACGATCAGGCACAATAACAGCTAGATCAGGCTTCTCAGAGCCTGGTCCAGCCTGACCATGAATGTCTCCAAGGACAGGATATCTATCACCTCTCTGGACAACCACATGTGTTGTAAAAAACTTATTTCTTGTATTCAATCTCCTTCTTTTAACTTGAAACCATTTCCCCTTGTCCTACCACCAGTGATCCCTCACATCCACATGTGTAGCATTTTGCATTTATCTACATGGAGATTTATCTGTGCCTCTATATGCAATCTCACACATGCAACGGACATGTCTTTTCAACTAATCTTCATTCTTCGTACTCTTAGATGTGAAACTAATCAAAATAGTTGATCTGCCTCTGATTTTTGACTCCCAAGGTTTTTCCAAATGCTTACTGGATTTTCTAGTAAACAGAAATTATCTTCAAGGTCTGAATTTAGGTTTGTAAATGTTATACTTAGAGCTGACAAGTGTTTGATTTTTACATTTATCCTCAAACCTGTACCCCTGCTTGGCCATAACTGGTTTATCATCATTTCAGCTGAAGTTTTACTCTCACAAACAAAAAGGACAAACATTTTACTGCACAAAGTATGGCCAGTGAAAGAGCAGGAGTTCTTACTATTTTGTTACACTCATTTTATAAACAGTAGTATTCTCCCACATTAATCTCAAGGCTGTAACGTGACTGTGGTGCTACTATCTCTTTTTTTTGAGAGATGATAATAAGCATTGTTTTCTTTAATTCTGTGCAGTTGTTACAATTTTGAGAAAAAGAAGGGAAGAATTATTAAACAGCTCTGCACAACATTAAACTTAAAATAAAGGTTCAGGCACCTTGACTGAGTACAAAGGCTCCATTCAAAAAACTCTACGCAGTCCATCCACACGATACCCTTCCTCTTAGCACTGCCTGACAATACAAAATACCTTACAGGTATGTTACCTCTACGTAAAGACATTTTTTGCTTGTTTTGTTTAATTCAGAAGTCCTGACTCTTTCAAAATTGGTTCGGTGCTTCTAATCCTATGCTGTTGCTGGGTTTTGTGGTTTCTTTTTTCCTGCATATTCACAGAACTTCTTTATTTTCAAACATGTTGTATGCTCTGATGAGACAAACTGACTGCAGTATGCAGTCAAATGACCGACAAGGAAACAGAAGCAGTTTGCACCGTAGAGAGGACTGAACTTGAAAACGTGTTCTCTCTGTTTTGCTCAAAACAACTACTAAAGAGAACTTCAGATACAAAATTGAGAAATACATTTCATTTTTGCCCTTATAACTGGAAAATATACTTAAAGCAGCTCTTCCTATTTAGAGATATGTTTCCTCATTATTCCTTGATTTACAAGCCAAACATTCAGGTTTCTTGGATGCCTTTTTGATGGCTCATCAACTTTAACATGTCAAATAAATCCATGCTTCCCATCCTGTTCACAGGATATGAGCCTATGTAAGATTTAGAACTGGATTAAAAATAATGAGCACATTGACAATTGCATTGCATAACAATGACATTTCTAAAACCACATTAAGTTTGAAGGGCTTCAATGCTCTGATCAAAAATGAATTTTAAGAATGTCCTGGTTTTGACTGAGGAAGAGTTAGTTTTCAGCTTCCTTTGTTCTCCAGGCTAGTTACAATACCTCTTGAGAATTCTGAATATCATTAGTTGTTCAAACCAGCATATTCCTACTGCTAAGTTCTCTAAAGCTGTTTTTGGTTTTGCTGAAAGTTGAATAACAATTTGAGCATATCACCCAGGGACCTACCCTGAAGCAGGAAGGTTTTGGGTGGCAAGGCGTGTAGGAGGACGTAAGGATGTGGTTATGTATCTCTGACAATTGTCATCTGATGATTTTGGAATTAATTCCTGAACAGCTGTGGAATCCTAAAGAACGGGTAAATACTAGCAATGCCAAACAGCTACAGCTCGCTGCACTTCCCAAGGTCTGATCTGTGCCTATCAAACAATGATGAACACTATTCAGCACCCTTAAAGGTAAAGGGAAGGAGATAAGGAAAGTGTTCTTCACTGTCTCCTACACAGAATGAGTCTCCAAGTAAAAAGGATGGAAAATGTTAGATGGAAATAGTTACTAGATTCCAAGAGATAGATAGTCCCTCAAGTACAAGGACAGCTATACTTAATATAAATACCACACAGAATGTTCATGGACAGTATAAAGTAAGCAAATGTTACACTGTATAAACTGACAAAAGGAAAAGCAGGCATAAGCCAGACCTCAGAGGTGATAAACTACAAGATAGCCATTACATAAAACAACTTTGAGAGCAAACTAATGTATTTTGAAGTCAAATTAATCAACATTAGGACCAACAACTATTACACAAATTCAGGACTTAAACTACAGATTTGTTCTAACATACTTTGGTCAGATCTGTCGTCATCTCAACTCTTAGAGCTATATGTGCAGAAAGGACTCTTGAGTTCAACCTAGTGGTCAGCTCAGCACCACCACAGCTGCTTGCTCACCCCTAGTAGATGGGGAAGAGAAATGGGGAAAAAACAGTAGGAGAACTCATGAATTAAAAAAAAAAAAAAAAAAAAAAACAAAAAAAAAAACAAAAAAAACCTCCCCAAACCAATCATACAAAAACAAGTGATATACAGTGTAATTACTTGTCCCCCGTAGACTGATGCCCAGTCAGTACGTAAGCAGTGGCTGCAAGTCAACTTGCCCAGTTTTATCTTACCATATGGTACAGGACACCTCTTTAGACAATTTGGGTCAGCTGCCCTGGTTCTGCCTCCTCCCAGCTCCTTGCCCACAGCCAGCTCCTTGCTGGCAGGGCAGTGTGAGGAGATGAAAAGTTCTTGGGTCTGTGCAGCAGTGCTTAACAACAACTAAAGCGTGTTAACACTATTCTCATCCTAAATCCAAAATACTACTAATGCCACTAATTTGGTCTGAGAAGCCCAGACTAACTTGGCTTTCCTTTAGATGAAGGATTTGCCTTTACTTGTCAGATTTGTCATGAGGATGACAAGTTGAAGGCAAAACTAGCACATAATCATAGAATCATAGAATCACAAGGTTGGAAAGGACCTACAAGATCATCTAGTCCAACCATCCTCCCATTGCCACTGCTACCACAAGCACTAAACCATGTCGTAACTCCTCATCTAGACACCTCTTGAACACTGCCAGGGATGATGACTCCACCACCTCCCTGGGCAGCCATTCCAGTGCCTGACCACTCTCTGAGAGAAAAAGTTCTTCGTTCCGTCTAACCTAAACCTCCTCTGGTACAACTTGTGGCCATTCCAGGTTAATTGCCTGGGAGAAGAGGCCAAACCCCTCCTCATCACAGCCTCCTTCAGGAAGTTGTAGAGTGCACTGAGCTTCCTCCCCTGAGCCTCCTCTTCTCCAGACTAAACAATCCCAGCTCCCTCAGCCACTCCTCATAAGACTTGTGCTTCAGATACATATGACACTAACTTTCTCAGCAAAATACAGAGATGGAATCAGGAAAGGCTTCAATTCTATTACCATTAGTATAAGCCCAACAAAATCTAAATTGCCCTACTGTTCAAAAACAGTAAGTGAGAACGTATGTTTGTATAGGCACGCACACTTGCGTGAATGTACATATTGGGAATCTCAAAATAAACAGAGTACCATCTGCTGGTATTGGTGGATTTTTTTTTTTCCTCATTTTATTAGTTTTGAGTCTGCAACTCACTGCAAAAGACTAACTCTTATCAAGGTATCAGAAACAAAATAATGGATGCTATGTTGTAGCTATCTTCGTGAGAATAATTGGATGCCTACAGCAAACAGACCTTTGAAACTATTGTGAAAAAGGTGACTTAATGAACTGAATATAGGAGCAGTAAACCTAATAATGTAATGAGAGACACACTAAAAAAAAAAAAAAAAAAAAAAAAAAGGCAAAATAGCTACAAAAAACCTGCACTGCTCAGTGTACTGTCTGTAATTTCCACGAGGAAAGGAAAGGTTGCTTATTTTGATTTTGTTCTTCCAAGTTCTATCTGCATGGTGAATATTTCATTGTAACAAATTCAGAACAAATAATATATTCTAAATAGTTTGTGTACAACGTTTAACACAAGAGATCCTCACACACAGGCTCTCTAGATACCAAACATGCAATAAACATGAAGAATTATGGACAAGAAAAGGCAAAAGATAGTCCACTGCATAAATTATGTGTACAGGAAATCAGGAAGATTACTAAATTCATTTTCTTTCTAGTGAGTATCGTGAACTGTTGCTAGTAATCTCAAGAAATCTTAACACAATTCTCAGCAGTGCAGGTATCAGTAAGGCAATAGTGAAGCTGGTTTCTAATCTAGAGAGATATTATTAAACAAAAATGTCAACATTCCTTTAGAAGAATATGTACCAAAATGTTATGAAATGGAAAACTGCATATATAATATAAAATAAACATTTGCATTTACATAATACGAAGAATGCCATCTACTGGTATGTAAGAATATACAATACTGACTGAAAGCTATAATAGGAAGCAACAACACTGCCATTATGCTGAACAGTGCATGACTGTATCCAGTCCCAAACAAACCTGTATGCTGCATTTTAGCAACCATAGATAAGCTATACATCTGCACAAAGCAGAAAGGAGAAAATATAGTAAGAACTACAGAGTCTACCTCCCTTTTTGATCTTCTATTTCCCTTAACAGCTATTTTGATACTTCTATAAAGATAACGAGAATTTTTATTTCTTGAAGACAATCTAGTCTCCCTCAGTTCCTTTGTATTTTATGGTGATGCCCTACTGTCCTCACTACGCTAGAAATACAGAAACTTATTGTTTAATGAAATTGTTTGTTTCAGAGGCAATTCATCCCAAATAGAAGACAAAATACGTGAAAGCAAGTACAAAAACACCTCCAGTCTCCAGTCTTTCCTTAACATGACCTCTTTACTTTTTTTTTTCACATCTGGTCTCCATAACTTCACAGTAGCTCCATCCGTGCCTATTTTCTTCTTTTTTTCTTGTAATACTTCTATTTCAATTTGTATGGCATTTCCTTCGAAGTAAGAAAGTAATCCTGCAAACTTCCAATAATTCAAAAGAATTCAACTCTTCCTCAACAACAACAAATAAAAAAAAAAAAAAAAAAAAAAAAAACAAGTCCACTTAAGTTCTAAAATTTTAAGTTTTACTTTGCAGAACTCCAATTTTTATAATAAAGTTGTGTTCCTTCTACTTCTGAATATTGCTTCCTAACAAAAATGTCACTAAATGAAATTATTGAGAATGACAAATTTGTAACAATTCATTAGACAGTTGAAGTTTATAGTGAGAGGTAACTACACACTTCAGTGCAGGTGCATCTGTTCCAAGAAGTAAATCACATTTCCATTTTCAGCCATTGTTCAGAAATCATCTTCTCAGTGATAGATTAATTAATCTCAGTCTTAGATATAAGAACAACATCCATTAAATGAATGCTCTTATAAAAGAACAAAAATATTGAGACAGAAAGAACAGGCTTTCAAAGAGCATTTTGCTGAAAATTCTGGCACTGGTTCAGAACTAGGGGTGAAAGATCAGCACTTCATTAATTGAACAAACTCAATTAAAACTGTAGTTTAATCAAAAAGTCAAGATGATAATTAAAAAAAAACAAACAAAAAACAGGCCATTAAGAGAACATCACTTTAACACTCAAACATCCTGTTCTTAATTGTCAGTAAATTTCTTGTTCTGGCTTATTTGAGAAGTAGCAACATACTGCACAGTGGTTCAGTACAATTCAAAGATACCATAGACAGAACTCTACCAAATTTAAATTAAACAAAAAGAATGTGAGGGTACATCCAAAGTTCAGAATGTTGAAGACCTGCCATTCTTCTGAAAAACATTTCCACTCGAATGCGTTAATATGATATCTCCTGATATATCTGAAATAACAGAAACCATCACCGCAATAAATAAGTGATTCATACAAAGCTCTTTTTACCAGAAGCATTTGAGTGTTGCTTTATAAGCAGATTTACGTAACACTGAAAATCAAACTATTTACATGCTTGCTATTCAAAAATAATTTAAGAAGATTATATTGAAGTTCTGGCAAATACCCTATTTCCCTAAAAATCAGGGAAACTCCAGCAAGCAAGTGTTGCAGTTCTGCTGCAAAGTCTGCATTTGGCAAAATGGAAATCCTTTTTCTGAAAAAGAGACATCTCTTTTCTCATAGAGCTATTCAGATGCTTATCACTGTTCACCAATTGCTAAGAGTGTCCAAAGAAAAGAATAAAGCGCTTTCTGCTCCCTACTGCATATCTTTGGAAATAAGTGGTCTACCACCTTTCCATTAAAACTGTTTTAGCTCAGCAAAAAAATGAAGTTAAACTCAATGACATCAGGGAGAGACAAGGACTGCAAACCACAATTCAATACTTTGATCTTACAGCAGAAACATTTCAGGAACACCAATGAATGAAAAATAGATGAGTCTGAGATTCAGAGTGTTGCTGTTTTTAAAATCGGTTTTACCATTTTCAAAACAACATTCGTGTTACACAGTTCTACTGAAAAACTTGAAGCTCCCTAATATAATAAAACGAAAGCTTTCTGGATCCAAACTTTTACACAGATTTGGCATTTACATTAATTTACTATCCATTATTTGGAGACAACCCATAATAACATTGATAAAAGACAAATACATACAAACTCTTACCAAAAATAAACCATACAAGTTTCATTAGACATTTTCATTAAAAAAATAACAGAAATAATTTTATAATTCCAGTACCATTAAAAATTACTCTCACAAAAGACACCTACTACTTTTGAGGTCATGAATTAAAATGCGACTTCACACAGCAGATACCCAAAAGTATTATATATTTCCCAAAAGTAAAATTTGGCCAGGCCCAAAAAAATACCATTAAAAATCCGTGGCAATGCTGACAGACCTTCCAATTCTTTGGTTTTCCTTTGAGGTAAAATATTAATAACTAAATAAATAAATGACACCAAAGGGAGAGATATCAACATTTTCTGTTTAGCAAATCTGAAAAAAGAGGGGCTGCAACGCCCTCACAAAACTGTGTCTTCCAAAGCACTACAACAAAAGCAGGGATAGCATAATAAACTACAGGAGTTTCAAAGCAGTAAACTATCCCTAAATATTTTCTGAATTTAGAGGACAGAAGGAGATTTAATCAAATTAACAAAGTGGAAAATTACTTCAGAAACACCCTCTCGTTGATGCAGTATCACTGCAAGGGCTAATTGAAATATAACTGTTCTATTATTAGACAGAAGCCAGTGTTAGAAACATCCATATTGCACAGCTCCAAAAACCTCTGCTCAAAGAAAGGTAGATGGAGAAACTAAATAACTTTCTGATAAACTGATTTCACAGAATAGCAGGGATTGGAAGGGACCTCAAAAGATCATCTAATCCAGTCCCCTGCCAAAGTCACACAAGAATGCATCCAGGCAGGTCCTGAATGTCTCCAGAGAAGGAGACCCCACAGCCTCTCGGGTAGCCTGTTCCAGTCCTCTGTCACCCTTACATTTCACCAGATTACAAGTGATTTCTTCAGTAACAAACCTGTGGCACTGTTTATCTTGGCCATAAAATCTTTCTTCTCAGCTCCAAGGTTTATTTCAACTGTATATACCGTTTCTCACAAATCCTTCTGAACAAAGTGTGCAGCTAGAAAAAAAAATAATGCAGCAGGCGAGCAATTAACTGACAGGTTAGGCTCAAAGGATTCTACTGAAATCAGGACAGTGCCTGGTGCCTAGTTGGTTCCTGAGAGCTCCATTTTAGGACACACTCTTCTTCACAATTTCATCAATTCCTTGGATACATTACTTGAAGCTATACTGGGTAAGTTTGTGGACAACACTAAAGAAGGAGAAGCTCTAAGCCTTGCAGAGAGATCCATACAAGTTAGAGGGCTAGGAAAACAGCAACCACAAGAACTGAGGTGCAGAATGAGTTTATTGCCTCAGTCTTCACTGGCGGCCAGGATTCCAGTACTTCTCATGTCTCTGAGACCTGCATCCCTAAACCTCTAGGTGGAAACCAGAGTGGTAAATCCCCCCCCACTGTGAGGGCAGAGCAGGTGCGAGACCACCTCATGAGACTGAATGTGTAAGTCTCACCCAAGTCCATGGGGCCGGATGGCGTCCTCCCAGGGTTCAGAAGGAGCTGGCTGAGGTGGTTACTGAGCCACTCTCCATCATATTTGAAAAGTCGTGGCTGTCAGGTGAGGTCTTGGATAACTGGAGGAAGGATCATGTCACTCCCATATACAAGAAAGGGAGCAGGGAGGACCCGGGGAACTACAGGCCAGTGAGTCTCACCTCCGTGCCTGGGAAGATCATGGAACAGATCCTCCTGGACAACATGCTTGATTACATGGGGAATGAGTGTGTGATCCGAGACAGCCAGCACGGCTTCACCAGGGGAAGGTCATGCTTGACCAATCTGGTGGCCTTCTACAATGGAGTGATGGCACTGGTGGACAAGGGGAAGTCGACCAATGTCACTTTCCTGGACTTGAGCAAGGCCTCTGACATAGACGCCAACTCCTTCCTTATCTCCAAATTGGAGAGATGTGGATTTGATGGGTGGGTCACTCGATGGATAAGAAATTGGTTGAAAGGCCACAGACAGAGGGTGGTGGTCAATGGCCCTGTGTCCAGGGGGAGGCCGGTAACAAGTGGCGTCCCCCAGGCATCTGTCTTGGGACCGGTGCTCTTTAACATCTTTATCAATGACATCGATGATGGAATCGAGTGCACCCTCAGCAAGTTTGGTGACGACACCAAGCTGAGTGGTGGGGTTGACGCAGCAGAAGGAAGGGATGGCATTCAGAGGGATCTCAACAGGTTGGAAAGGTGAGCCTGGGTGAACCTGATGAGGCTCAACACGGCAAAGTGCAAAGTTTTGCACTTGGGCCAGACAAACCCCAGGCATCCATACAGACTGGAAGGAGTGGTCCTTGAGAGCGGGTCTTGATAGATGAAAAACTTAACATGAGCCAACAGTGTGCTCTTGCAGCGCAAAAAGCAAATGGTATCCCTAGGCTCCATCAGAAGAGAGGTGGCCAGAAGGAACAGGGAGGTGATTGTCCCTCTCTACTCAGCTCTTGTGAGGCCCCATCTTGAGTACTGTGTCCAGGTCTGGAGACCCCCAGTACAAGAAAGAGAGAGAGCTGCTGGAGAGCGTCCAGAGGAGAGCCACAAAGATGATCAGGGGACTGGAGCATCTCCCATATGAGGACAGGCTGAGGGAGCTGGGCTTGTTCAGTCTGGAGAAGAGAAGGCTGCGGGGTGACCTCATTGCAGCATTTCAGCACCTAAAGGGATCCTACAAACAGGAGGGGAATCAACTCTTTGAAAGGGAAGATAACAGCAGGACAAGGGGAAATGTTTTTAAGTTGAGTGAGGGAAGATTTAGGTTGGATGTTAGGGGGAAGTTCTTTACAGGGAGAGTGGTGAGGTGCTGGAATAGGCTGCCCAGAGAGGCTGTGGGTGCTCAGTCCCTGGAGGTGTTCAAGGCTAGACTGAATGGGGCCCTGGGCAGCCTGGTCTAGTATTAAATGGGGAGGTTGGTGGCCTTGCCTATGGCAAGGGGGGTTGGAGATTCATGATCCTTGAGGTCCCTTCCAACCCTGGCCATTCTGTGATTCTGTGATAATGTGTGTGGGACAGATCAACATTTTATGTATGTACAGACTGGAGGATGATTGTCTCAAAGGATGCCCCATGAAAATGGTTTTCAAAGCTCTGTTGATGGCAAGCTGAATCTGAGTCAGCAATCTGTGACAGCCAAAAGGATCAACCAGACCTTGGGGTGCACCAGGCCCGGCACTGCCAGTAGGCGAAGGAGGGGTTGTCTGCTCTGCACTGTGCAGACTCACCTCCAGCACTGGCTGCAGCACTGGGTGCCACAACAGAAGAGGGACATAAAACTGTTAGGGAGCTCCCAAAGCAGGACTGTGAAGATGGTGAAGAGTCTGAGGGCTAGGTGTATGAGGAATGGCTGAGCTCTGTTCAGCCCAGAGCTGGGCAGGCTGAGGGGAGGCCTGATGATGGCTGCAGCTCATCATAGGGAGTGGAGGGGCAGCACTGAGCTTGCTCTCTGTGACAGCGACAGAGCCTGAGGGAATGGCATGGAGCTGTGTGAGGGGAGCAGTAGATGGAGCCTAAGCAGGTGCTTCACCAGAAGGTGGTGGGCATGGAGCAGGGTCACCAGTGAAATGGGCAGAGCCCTGAGCAATCAGAGACCAGGGAGAATTTGGACAATGCCTTCATTTATAAGTGGTTCTCTGCTAAGACAGAAGTTGGACTTGATAATGTGGGAAGTTTCCAACTCAAGACATTCTACGACACATTTTAAGATTTGGGGCCACGAGCATTTGGCATCTTCTTCACAAGACAGTAGTATCACTGTCATATAAAGCTTACACTGTATTATGAATAAGGTTGTGGTCAGACCAAGGCACTGCACAGGATAGTCACTGGTCACACAGAAAACAGTGAAAAACTGAAGTTATAGCTGTCCTAACAAAAGCATCTTGACAAATTTATATGATAATTTTTATGATAAATAATGTGGAAAAAGTAACAATTTCAAATTGCATCATGTTATACGCTCTTTAACGAATTAAGGATGTGCCAAACAACAGAAATAGTTCGTAAATGTTGGTGTTTTGAGCACCCTATTTCTTCCCTACTCCTTTTACATTACTTCTTGACTTACATTACTTCTTGACCCTCTAACCCACCGCATTTTAGATTGATTCAAACACACAAGAGTGAGTAGAAAAACTAAGAAGCACAGTGTCTTGTATCAAATATTTATATTAGTCCCAGTCCAGAACAGCCTGAAGTGGTAGTGCTGCCAATAGCAGCAGTTCCTCTTACACTTATCTCCAACTCTCTGTTCTCTTATACTTGAACTCCTTTTCATATCATCAAAAATCACTAGTTCAGTTACATCAATCAGATCAAACAACTGATACAGGTTAAAACAGACAGACACCTTTATAACCTCCCCAAAAGTTAAAGCATTCAGTAGAACATCATTGTGGCATAGCTCTTCTTTACCACATCATATACATATGCTGATGTTTATAACAAATACTGTGACAAATTTTTCTCTCTGTAATATGTAAATTGATATTTGAATCACACATGGCCAATGTTTGTCAACACTGTACATACAGCACCTTTAAATAATAGATTTAATTCAAAGCAGCCCTTAGAAGAAATCATTCACTTACTCGTATCCAACTGTTGGCCTTCAATTCTACAGGGCTCTGTGGTTCACTGCTGTACAGACAACATAAGCACCACATCAGAGTCTTCTGGCTTTCACCTAATGCAAAAAAAAAAAAAAAAAAAAAAAAAAAGAGCAAACAAGTCTAGGTTAGAGCAGGAAAACAAAAAAAACAGAACAAAACAAAAAAAACACCCAGTCGATTACACCCAATTCCTACCTATCCACAAAAATATAATCCTAAATATCAGTCACAACTCACAATGCTTCTATTTTGCTAGATTTCCACAACACAATATTATTCATCTGTAGTTCTCGTATAACCATTTTCTTCAACAGCATCTACATAAAAATACCTCAATTTATCATCAAGAAATCATTCAATCAAGTATCTAAATAACATCATTAATGATAAACAATAATCAATCATAGTAGAATTGTTACTACCTTGCTGCAGAAATTGTTACTACTCAGTTGCAGAAATTACATTAGGAGACAATTTGAACATTATCATGCTTAATAAATGATTTGCTTTCTGTGCTTTTGCTACCCAGGATGTAATAAAGAATATTAAGTTCAATTAAGTAATGCCTGTATTTTCACCAGGTGATCAGAAGTGTTTATACTTTTTAAACCAGTAATTCTGAATAAACGTCCAGCAAGCCCATAGGCCATCACTGGCCTCCCACTGACTAGCATTTCATGCTCTGAAATGGTTTCTCATATACATTTAACTGGCTACAGTTTGAGGTTTTCTGACATTGCATCCTTAAGGATTTTTTTTTTTTAATACGGGTTTTTACAAGGTTAATGATTTTCTAGGTTGCGTAAGATCAGAGTAAGAATAGGCAACCTATGAACTCCTCACCAGAAATTTAAAATATCTGTGTAATTTGTAACTGTATCCAACCAGCATTCAGACACTAACAGGCAGCTTAATTGCCTTCTAAAAAAGAACAAAACAAAAAAACAACAACATTTCAAGAGAAATGTTCAGATGTGACACGTAACGATTTGAAAGCAAAAAAAATATACCATTTTCTTTGTTTAAACAACTAAATGATAGTCACTTGCTATCATTTTGAACATTACAGACACTTCTTATTAACAGTAAGTAGTAAAGCCCAGAAAAAAAACTGAAACCAAGCCATCAATTCTGAATAAGGCATGTAAAAGTTCAAATATCTCTTTTTTTGCCTTATTATACTGTACATCTGTGATACACTATACGATCATTTTAAATTAAGTTATAGTTTTGCATTGATTGAAAGGGGAAGAAAAAAAAACAGGAGGAGGGGAAATGTAATTCCTGAATTAGACTTCTAGACAGAAGACCATTTGCTACATACTGTAAAATTAAAAAACACTGCCTGTCAGAAATGCTAATCACTATGATGAAAGTCAGACTGATGAATGTAAAGCTGAGATGAACAAAGTGCACTCTCTCAGCATAATAAGATTATATGGACTAAGATTAAAACTTCAGCCTGTACTTGAAGAGATTTGGGAGTTGATGAAAGATTCAACATGAGCTGGCAATGTGCACTTGCAGCCCAAAGGCCAACCGTATCCTGGGCTGCATCAAGAGAAGCGTGGCAGCAGGTCAAGGGAGGTGATTTCACCCCTCTATTTTGCTCTCATGAGACCCACCTGGAGTAGAGTCCAGTTCAGTACTGAAGCCCCCAACACACAAAGGGCATTAAGCAGCTGGAGCAGTTCCAAAGGACAGCCACGAAGATTATAAGAGGGGTGGAGCTCCTCCCCTACAGGGACAAGCAGACAGAGCTGGGGCTCTTCAGTGTTGGAGGACAGAAGGCTTCAGAGGGACTTTACTGTAGCCTGCTAGTACCTGAAGGGGGCCTAGAGGAAAGCTGGGAGGGACCTTTTCTAAGGACAGGTACGACAGGATGAGGGGAAATGGCTTTAAGCTGGAAGAGAGCAGATTTAGACTAGATATTAGGAAGAAATTCTTTACTGTGAGAGTAGCTAGGCACTGGAACAAGTTGCCTAGCAAGGTTGTAAATGCCTCCTCCTTAGAGACGTTAAAAGCCAGGCTGGATGGGGCTTTGAGCAACCTGATCTAGTGGAAGGTGTCCTTGCTTACAGGAGCAGAGTTGGAACTAGGGATCTTAAAGGTCCCTTCCAACCCAAACCATTCTATGATTCCATGATTTGAAACCAACTTATGTTAGGATCATAACCCTACCAACAGTTCCCAGACAATAAGGGACTTAACAATTTAACAATTTTCCCAGACAAAATTATTTCTTGGCTTAGAACTAGAAATATTCTTTTTAAGGCTTGTTTTAAAATGTTACTGAAAAATGCACATATGTATTTTTATATATACTATATACTACATACTATATTATATATTATATATATATATTATATATTGTTATGTAAGAAAATGTTGATTAAACTATATAGCAATCAGCTAAAAGTGAAATTTCTGTGCAAATAAATATATGCATGCTCACACATACATGTTGACATAGAGAGCCACCAAGAAATTCCCCAGCATTTTTAGTACTAGTTTGGGTTTCAAGACTTTTGGACTTAAAACTTAAACCATGAGGAGCCAACTGAGGACATAATCCCTTAGCCCACAGGAAAAAAAAACACTGGAATTCCTTTCTCAGACTGAACTCATGTACTTCTTGTGGTTCAGGACCACAAGTAGACATCAGTTTTTCTTTGGTCATGCTTCCCCCATGTTAGTGTTCTAAATATGGGTAACTTGGTCACCTCCTGCTCAAGACTGTTTAAGAGGAGGTTAATTTCCCTTGAAGACCATACTTCCTGTTGCATGGTCAACCATGTCAGCATGCAGCACCAACAGACATAACTATCTAACGTGACAGGTATTCTGGTTTGGACAAAATGAAGACGTACAAGTTTTTTCTCTTCTGCTTACTAGTACAAAAGACTGAATTGAACAAAATTATTTCCTTCTGCTGCAGGGATGGCTTGGTCTTAGACACGTTTGAATGAACTATTCATTCAAATGAGAAATTACTTTAAACCCTCTTGAAAGTCAGCATCTGCTATAGCCAGCATTATCTTAAAGAATACCTTCAGAACTAATGCCAGACAAAAAATCTGAGATCTCAAAGCGATCTCTAAAGATCTACAGCTGTATAGTGGTGAAAATGGATAAGCAAGCTGCTTCAAGTCTACTGATGACAGGAAATCTCTGCCTCTCACCTCTAAACAATGAAGTAAAGGATTCTATTTGGAGCAAGTAAAGTCTTCTCAATTGGATAGCTTGCAACCTTGACTCCCAAAGAAAACAAACAAACAAACAAAAAAACCCACAAGCCAAACAACTTGAAGTAAAATTCCAATCTCTTGCAATCTTCAGAGATAACAATCAACTTAGAAATAAAATGCATTTTCTGCTTCAAAAAATGCCGAGGGATCCTGAAGTAGAGTAAAGTAGGTATGTATAGCTGGGGCTGTTGTCAAAATGCACAAAGCAGAAACAGATGCTTTTCAACTTTGATGAAAAAAAATCTAGATTATGCTTCTTTCTGTAACGTAATATAATGTCAGCTCAGAGACAATGGCAGACAGGAGACTTACTTACTCCCAATGAAAACTAGTAAGAAAAGCATGCCTTTAACTGTAAACATCAACAGTTATCATTCTCAAAAACTGCAGCTATAATTAAAATAGAAACTTCTTCATCAAAAAGAAAAAAAAATAATTAAAAAATTAGCCCATAAAGTAAAAGGTAGCCCTTCCCAAAAAGTGACACAAAATTATACATTTATTCCTCTGCAACAGTGACTTACCCAATCTATAACCCATAGATTTAAATGTTCCTTCCCAAATCTCACTTTCAGATGGAAAGTGCTAACATAACGCATACCTATCACGTGCTTTGCACATTCTGTCTGTGCTTGAAGTTGACTGGAAGAGGATAAATCTGAATCAGAAGAGATATGATCATTTTAAGCTCAGCACTCTGCTTGACCTAATAAACTCTTTTAAGAGATTACAAAAAATTGTCCTTTCCGATATTTCTCAAAAAGGAAGCATGTATCAGGAGAGAAAATATGCTACTATTTTTTGGCAGTTGTAGCTGAAGCAGAGGATCAACAAAAGATTATTTCCAAGGGCTGACAAGTTCAGAATCACTAGTCTGATTAATAGTAGATCATAAACCATTTATCAAAATCTCAGTTCATGTTAAGAATACAACTATGTATGAGGTAGCACACATAGAGTTTGCTCCTTTTTACCAGTTTTCTTGTTCATTTCCCTCCCTTCCTTTCACCTCACCTGAACACATATTAACAGTAAAAGGCTTTTGATTTTTCATACTTTTTCTTTCTATGTCATCATCTTACTTTTTTGATTTTTAATCTGTGTATTTTTGCAAGTTCAAAAGATAGAGAAAACACAAAGAATCAAATCTATGAAAACCAACAATAATGATGTAGTACAATTTCTCATTAATTAAAAAATCAGGTATCACAAAAAGTGTTTTTTCCTCTGTTAACCTATCTAATATAATATTCGGATACATAACTAGAAGAAACCTTAGCTGAAAACAATCTGAAACATTAGATTGTAGGCATTCTGAGAGACCAGCAAAAATATAAATACAAGAAAATTAGAAACACAACAGAAATAACGACGCACATACACACCACACTGAATTTAAAACTGACTGTTCCCAAATTAAAACTCTGTAAATAATCCATGAAATTAATTATCTCCAAAAGTTAATTTAAGATTACTCTATTATGCATTTTAAGTAACTTAGGTAACATTTTTATTTCAAAATTTTATTTAAATGGAAAAAAAATAAAAAATAAAAAGCTCTATTTAAATGACAAACTCAAAGTATATACGTCATGCTGTATTTTTTCTGTTTCCTAAGGAACAAAATTTATGTTACAGAAATATCATTACAGATTCTTACCATATCCCATAACAAAAGGATTCCAACAAAGCCTTCCTAGTAACTGGCCAATTAAAGGGAACTGCTGAATTGCTGCAATTGAATTCTGTTAAGACATAAAAACAAAAACATAATAAGCACACTATACATCAACAATAAATTAGGAGAATTGTTAATGACACAGATAACTGTGAATTACGTTCCCAATGATTTTTCTGTGAAACGCTCTGGAAGGAAAATGCTTGCAAGTAGGTAATAAAAGCAGACCTTTGTGAAATCAGCTACAAGATCACAATTCAAATAAGTTAAAGCTTAAGTAATTTCCTCAGCTAATGTCTAATTAATTGTGTTAGAAAATTTATTAATTGCCTCACATGTCATAGTCATAAAACAGCAGTGATAGCCAAGACTTTGTGATAAATAAACGCACAGCTAAAATGTATTTTTTTGGTACTCATTAATATACTGTCTCATGGAGTTTCTGAAGAAATTAATATTCACTACGGCAAAAAAAAAAAAAAAAAAAAAAAAAACACACTACACATCTTTCTGTTACTTCTGCCTGCCTTCTTTAAATCAGCTTATGTCTAGGCAGGAACAAACTGCCACTTACCTTTTAACCGAAGAGAAAGTGGCTTTACTAAAGTAGCATGCATTGTATTTATATACGATCCTGTGTAATCAATCTTATTTTTCCATTTTTGTAGCTCCACCATCTAATAAATGAAGGCTTTTAAAAACGGGGTTGTGCTGAGATTGTGTTTAAGTAGCAGGAGCGATAACCATCTCCTGTTGCGGCAATAAATTCCTTACATTTGTCTCACATTTGGGGTTAGCCCTAGACTTTCTGGGGCCATACTCAGAAGGTCCATTTCAGGCCAAGCCTCAAATTACTAGAAGTAGCAACATTAAAACAGAGTTCTTTTTCTCTTAAGGAAAAGACGTATTCACAGGAAGAAATACTAATAAAAGAATCTTGTATTTAAAAATTAAATTCAGATCAGAAATAATAATAAAAAAAACTACAACTCCGCAGCCTTTAAAGAAGAAAAAGTCAGCTTTATACTTTAATACAATATTTCTATAGCTATTTAAAATGACTACATACATTGAAAGTCATGCTTAGGAAAACATACACAAAACAAAAATAACTAAATTTATTGAAAAAACAAACAAACAAGAAAGCACTCTAGTAACTGCTAACAATAATTACAAAACAGGACAGCATGTGCTAATGGTCTGACTATACTGCCAGAGTTCACTGCACATGCCACAGTACTGGGGTTAACATGTCAGAAGACTCTCTGAGATTTTTAAGTATCAGTAACAATTTTGCATGTGAACGCCCCTAAATAATCCCATTTATCACCTGCCAACCAGGGAAAAAAAATCTTGTTTATTTTAAAGAATTCTTTTAAAGAAGCTTGAGCATTAGCTGGGAAACATCACAAGATGACAACCAAACCAGAACTGGCTGACTGACTGGGCTCAGAGAGTTGCAATGGGTGGCAAAGAGTCCAGCTGAAGGTCTATATTTAGCAGTGTTCCCCAGGGGTCAGTTCTGAGTTCAGTCTTGTTCAGCATCTTCATCAGTGATCTTGATGAGGGGATAGTGTCCACCCTCAGCAAGTTTGCTGATGACACAAAGCTGAGAAGAATGGCTGATACACTAGAAGTCTGTACTGCCAGTCAGTGAGACCTGGGTAGGCTGGAGAGCTGGGCAGCAACAAGAGCAAGGGTAGAGTCTTGCACTTATAGAGGAATAACTGCATGCACCAGTACAGGTTGGGGCATGACCTGCTGGAGAGGAGCTCTGTGCAGAGAAGGACCTGGGGGTCCTGGTGGACAACAGGTTAGCCATGAGCAGCAGTACGGCGTGGTGGCCAAGAAGGCCAATGGCATCCTGGGATTCATTAAAAAGAGCATGTCCAGCAGTTCAAGTCCTTCCCCTCAATTCTGCCCTGGTCAGACCTCACCTGGAGTGAGTTCTAGGCTTTCCAGTTCAATAAAGACAGGGATCTCCTGGAAAAAGTCCAGCAGAGGGCCACAAAGATGAAAAAGGGCCTGGAGCACCTCTCTTATAAAGAAAGGCGGAATGACCTGGGTCTGTTTATTCTTGAGAAATGCAGACTGAGAGGGAATCTGATCAATGTCTATAAGGTGGGGGAGGCAAAGGCACAAGGCCAGGCTCTTTTCAGCTGTGGTAATGGGTTAGGGAAACAGCCACAAACTGAAGCACAGGAAGTTCTGCACAAGCGTGTGTAAGAGCTTCCTCGTGGTAAGGGTGACAGAATACTGGAACAGACTGCCCAGAGAGGTTGTGGAGTCTCTTTCTCCACCTGGACACCTGGTCTAGGAGACTGCTTTGGCATGGGGATTGGACTAGACGATCTCTAAAGGTCCCTTCCAACACTTACAATTCTGTGGAGAAAGGTCCCCTCCCAATAAGTCAGGGGAACCGTAAGTGCGTTCCTATTTACGTTACCTGGGACTGTTTCCCCAGTTTGTTTCTCTGATCCAGTGATACCTCAGGCCAGAAACAGAAGCCTCTTTGATTCCTTTTTTGTCCAAACATGGCAGATTTTTTTCTTGGGCTGCCTACAAAAGAGGTCATTCTTCCTTTTAAAGTCACTTACCATTTGTTTGAGAGTTTCGTAAGTCTGAAGCAGAAACTCCTGCAACTGGGGCAAATGAAGACAGACATCTTTCTGGGATTCCAAAGTGTGGGCCTGACCCCACTCAATAGCTTTATCCAACCAAAATTTGAAATTCAATTTAGGCACTGTAGTGTCCTGGGCCATTTCACGATGCTTAAAAAAAAAAAAAAAAAAGAATAAAGAAAAAAAATTACAACTCCAAATCAGGCATAATTGAACACTGGCTTGAGACCATGAATGGGAAGAAGGATTTCTGCTAACATCGTGTTCAAATGGAATGGAATCACAATATCTCTTAAGGGTGCTGATTTTCTTTCTAACAGGAGTAGGGTAAAATAATCACCCCATTGAGACAAAGTAGCAACACTGGCACAGTGATAAGTAAATTATCTTAGAATATACCATCTGTGTCTCAAGCTTTTAATATCTGAATTTATCTTTACCAATATTTCACTCAAACAATACTATAATAAAGTGAGTAGATATTTATTCTGAACGCTTTTCATGAGAGAAAAACTAAGGATGTCAATTTCAAGACAAATGAAAACACTAAAAAAAATTTAATCAAAACAAAAGGGCCAAGGTGGTACCACCGGGCGTGGTGGTAGTGAGGCTTTGCTTGTTTTAAGTTCTGCATCTGTTCATTAAAGTGCAAAAAGAGCATTCTCCTTAAAAGAAATCAATAAATTCAGTACTTTCAATCTGATTTTTTTATTGTTATACAAAGAAGGATAAAAAACAACCACATCCAACCTTTGAACAAAAGCTATAATCTATATCTAGTTGCACAGTTCAATGCAAAAACTGGATCTTGGAACAAAGGGAATTATTGTCAAACCAAAATATTAAAATCTAACTAAATTTCCCCAGTAAAAGACACAAGTATTTTTTTTTTTTCTATTTAACAATATTTTTCCTCAGCAAAAGAGAAAATAGAGCAGCACATGCTACACCAGCCTTTATACATCTTTAAGAAGAAACAATACATATGCCAGAAGAGTAACTGAACTCTTGCAGATATTCAATCATTGGCCCCAATATCAAGATTGTAAGAACAATTTTCATTTAATACACATGTGATGGCTGCTCTCAGAAATGAACTGTTGACTATTTGGAGACAAATTCAGATACTCACAGAAGCAATGGAAATCAGTGAATATTTATTTTATAACTTACAGACACAAAGCTACGAACCAGAAAATAAACCTTAGCAGCAGCAGCCCTGCAAATACAGTTTTATACAGCTAACTTTTCATAATCACAACTTAAATATCATGCTATTCCATGCCAGATAAGAAAATGAAGACCATTAATTTATTAATAAACTCATTTAGTTTCTAACAGTAATAAGTATATATCCTAAAATGAATGTCACCTATTACTTGACTGAATACTTTCCATGGGGGGTGGAGGGGGTTGAGGGGAGGTGGGGGTGGGAAAGCAAAGCTGTTGGCTTGCCAGGTAGTTAGATCTAGAGATAACTCCATGACACCTGCATCTGTGACAGGGGAATAGCAGACCTACAGGCCCACTGGCCTGAAAAAAAGGAGTGGAGGGGAGCATGGGGGGAGGAGAAACAAAAAGGGAAAGCAGTAATAATAAATGAGGGAAAAAAGAAACAGTGACAATGACCTGAGGAGGTAAGTTAATTTTCACATTATAATAGCAGAAATACAAGTTCATCGGGATTGAAACTAATAAACCAAGAAAATGAGAGAGAGTTTCCAAAACCAAAGGCCTTACTCTAATGCTGAAGGCAAGACAGCTAGGGAACACATACTGCTAAGATGAGCAGTAAGAGAAGGGACAGTCTTATGAGCAGTTTTATCTTTCTCAGTGGAAAATGGAAATGGAACATTGAAAGTCTTCTCGGAGATGTAGTTGTTCTTCTCTTCTGAGAACCAGATACCCAGACATATTGACAGTTCACAGAACTGAAGTATTAACTCTTCCCTTCCCATTGCTACTACGTGATGTCATGATGTTTTTCCAGTTTTGTTACTGGAATACCAGTAACAAAAAGCATAAAACCATAACAGTAGTTCAGTGTATATTTGACTTAAGCACATTCAAGGCAACGTCAGCAGAGCTCATACTATTTCATTATTATGTTCTCAGTTTGCACAGGTCCAAAACATCTCCTCAGAATTCTCTCAAACCTTACTATTTAGTAAGCATTAAAAATAGCCTACATGCTTTCACAGTAGCTCTTGTTACATGAAGTCAAACATCCAGCTGCAAACTTTCTAAAATCACGAGGGTATAATGAAAACTTTAAGAACTGATTTACAGCCAGAAGCTGAACTTACAAGTTTGAGTAAACTAGTGAACCTGTTTGGTGATCCCATATTAGATGAATGCTCTTGAATAACTGAAAAAGTTTTCTAACAAAATGACTGCTGAAAGTGTTGTAAGCAAAAAATAATACCACAGACACTAGCATTCTGGGGCCGTCCACAAGAGATGAGTAGGTATTAACAGAGAACCAAGGTAAGAAAATCAAACAAGCCTATCTCCTATACCAGACACATGCAAGTACTATACCAGGATGCAAAGCGGGGCATCTGTGACTGGTAAGAACAGCCTCTTCCCAGAAGTCTGAAACCTCAGCCCATTTTGCAGCATCACAACATTTTTTTGCAAATTTCTTTTTGTCTAAATTGCATAAGCAATTTATCACAAGTGCTCATTCTAGTTATAGTACAATGATTTAACCTGAAGGAACCTGAAGGAGCTGGCTGAGGTGGTTGCCGAGCCGCTCTCCATCATATTTGAAAAGTTGTGGCTGTCAGGTGAGGTCTTGGATGACTGGAGTAAGGGTCACGTCACTCCCATATACAAGAAGAGGAGCAGGGAGGACCCGGGGAACTACAGGCCAGTGAGTCTCACCTCCGTGCCTGGGAAGATCATGGAACAGATCCTCCTGGACAACATGCTTGATTACATGGGGAATGAGTGTGTGATCCAAGACAGCCAGCACGGCTTCACCAGGGGAAGGTCATGCTTGACCAATCTGGTGGCCTTCTACAATGGAGTGATGGCATTGGTGGACAAGGGGAAGTCGACCAATGTCACTTTCCTGGACTTGAGCAAGGCCTCTGACATAGACGCCAACTCCTTCCTTATCTCCAAATTGGAGAGATGTGGATTTGATGGGTGGGTCACTCGATGGATAAGAAATTGGTTGAAAGGCCACAGACAGAGGGTGGTGGTCAATGGCCCTGTGTCCAGGGGGAGGCTGGTAACAAGTGGCGTCCCCCAGGCATCTGTCTTGGGACCGGTGCTCTTTAACATCTTTATCAATGACATCGATGATGGAATCGAGTGCACCCTCAGCAAGTTTGGTGACGACACCAAGCTGAGTGGTGGGGTTGACGCAGCAGAAGGAAGGGATGGCATTCAGAGGGATCTCAACAGGTTGGAAAGGTGAGCCTGGGTGAACCTGATGAGGCTCAACACGGCAAAGTGCAAAGTTTTGCACTTGGGCCAGACAAACCCCAGGCATCCATACAGACTGGAAGGAGTGGTCCTTGAGAGCGGGTCTTGATAGATGAAAAACTTAACATGAGCCAACAGTGTGCTCTTGCAGCGCAAAAAGCAAATGGTATCCCTAGGCTCCATCAGAAGAGAGGTGGCCAGAAGGAACAGGGAGGTGATTGTCCCTCTCTACTCAGCTCTTGTGAGGCCCCATCTTGAGTACTGTGTCCAGGTCTGGAGACCCCCAGTACAAGAAAGAGAGAGAGCTGCTGGAGAGCGTCCAGAGGAGAGCCACAAAGATGATCAGGGGACTGGAGCATCTCCCATATGAGGACAGGCTGAGGGAGCTGGGCTTGTTCAGTCTGGAGAAGAGAAGGCTGCGGGGTGACCTCATTGCAGCATTTCAGCACCTAAAGGGAACCTACACCCAGGAGGGGAGTAAACTCTTCAAAAGGGCTGACAATAGCAGGACTTAGGGGAAATGGATCCAAGTTGAAGGAGGGAAGATTTAGGTTGGATGTTAGGGGGAAGTTCTTTACAAGGAGAGTGGTTAGGCCCTGGAACGGGCTACCCAGGGAGGTTGTGGATGCCCCGTCCTTGGACGTGTTCAAGGCCAGGTTGGACGGGGTCCTGGGCAACCTGATCTAAATGTGTATGTTTGGTGGCCCTGCTAGGCAGGGGGGTTGGAACTACATGATCCTTGAGGTCCCTTCCAACCCGGGTGATTCTGTGATTTAATGATTTTCTCAATTGTTTATGGTGTCCGGTCCCAAAGAGAACAATTCTGTTAACAGTACTTATGCTTGTCTTCAACTCAATACTGTGGGAAAGCATTCAGTAAATAAATACTGTAAATATACTGAATGTATAAACACAATTAAACAGGAAACATGACAGACCAAATCAAACACACAGGCTTCATCTCAAAAAATGCTATGAGACATACAGCTTATCAATAACAAAAATAAAAAAATTGCTAGTTAATTACATGTACTTAAACATATACACTTAAGTATAAAATAAACTAAAAGGGCTACAGGTATGTGTTGTCTATCAGATACTGTCAGATATATTCCCATGGTCTTTTTCTATCTCCTTTCCTCTCCTTTCAATTAGATGGGATTCCTATATCAGTTACAAAAAAATCTAGATCTGGCACTCTTCTATTTTTATTTTGAACTATTTTCTCTAGAATATGAGAAATTCAGAAGCTGGATTTATTGTAAATGATCTTAAGATATCATAGAATCATAAAAAACTTTTAAGTTGGAATGGGCTTTTAAAGGCTATTTAGTCCAACTCCCCTGCTATGAACGGGGACACCTACAGCTAGGTCAGGTTGCTCAGAGCCTGGTTCAGCCCAGCCTTGAATGCTTCCAAGGACAAGACATCTACCATCTCTCTGGACAACCTGATCCAGAAGATGGTGCATCTCTTTGTAAAAAACTTCCTCCTTATATCCAATCGGAATGGAAAAGAAAGGTAAATCCGCAGAAAAAGCCGTTATGAAGGGAGCGAGCAGCCCTTGGCGTGCGGCAGCAGTGACACGGTGCAGGCGGAGCCGGGGATGACAGCGGCCGAACACCCCCGAGTACAAAACCTGCCACTCGAGAGCGGCGCGAACAGGACGGGCGTGGCGCGTCCGAACAGCGCGGCGCGGCAGTTTGCACGGGCAATTCGCGCAGGGCAGGAGAGCACGGAGGGCAAGTACCCTACACGCTAGAGAGATACATTCATCAAGAAATTATTACCCAAAAAGCAAAGTACAAGGTCGTCCCACTCTAAGTGCAGGATTAACACCCCCCCAAAGACTGAGACTTAATCATGGTATCCACCCGAAGGAGAGCTATGGTATCTGCCCCTGTCAGGAAGGATGTTGCAGCCCTGACTGAATTCAGAGGCAACGATGTAGTTGTCCAGACCTCCGGCTGTGTAGTGTGCACTACTCTTTCACTGGCATCGTGGTGCAGTGTTAACAGCTGCGTGAGGCGCCAGCAGGCAGACTGTGCGCTCTGCCTTGTGGTGAGGCGACAGGATGAAACAGATTAAAAAGTGATGGGAGGGGGGTGCGGGGGGAACGAACAGAAGGAGCAGGGAAACGGCAATTCACTTGTGCACAGACAGGTAATTTCAAAACACAGAACCCTGATGTATCACATTAGGTTGAAGGAAAAAAGCCTGAGGCTGGAGGGCAAGAATACAAAGGAAAGGTGAAGATGGAGGCAAGTCTGCATCTGCAGCTGCAAACAAAACCCCTCCCTGTCAACACCATGCACACATGTCTCTCTACAACAACTGTGAGGCCCTGGATGGTAAAGGCCAGATGTGAAAGGCCAGATTGTGGGTGATGACAGCCCACTCAGTATAGACAAACTAACAAAACCAAACCACAAAAAACAAGTTAACGTCACTGAAAAAGAAGAGACGGGTATTAGTTGTATGTGATCCTCCCTACAGGGAACTTATCATTCAACATGCCAAGCAGACCCTCCTCATACAGAAGTCTGTCTTCCTGGAACTCAGGTGAGGGATGTCACCAGGAACAGTACTCAGCGTGGTACAGCCATCAAGCCACAGCCCCTTCGTGCTTTTCCATATGTGGAGAGATGAAGCAGCTACATGTGGGCCAACGGCTATCAAAAGGGATTTCAGGGCCTGGGTAGGACAGCTGAAGGAACTGAATGCACATATCTTTTTTCCTCTGTCTCCTGCATTGGGTAAGGACTTGGAAACAAACCAAAGGATCTTATCTTTAAATACCTGACTTTGGGGCTGGTGCTGTCACCAGAACTTCAGGGTTTTTTTGACAACCAAATGGCCTATACGGCAGTAGGTTTACAGCCACCGGATGGTTCGCCTTTCTCAAAGTGGGAAAAGGGTCCTTGGGGAAGAGCTACCAGGGCTCATTTGGAGAGCTTTAAACTAGGTCTGCAATGGGACAGAGGGGATAGTGAACCTTCCTATAAGATGTGAAAAGGCATAGCTATATTAGAGGGACAGGGTGCTAGCAGGGGCCTTGAATGACCTGCTGCCTTTTGAGGCCAAGGCAGCAAAGGGAGCCTTCTGATCAGTGTCTACTACAGGTTACCAAATCAAGAAGAGGCTGTTGATGAGGCCTTCCACCTCCAGCTACAGGAAGTGTGGCAATTAGAAGTGTTCATCCTGGTGAGGGACTTCAACCACCCAGACATCTGATGGAAAAGTAGCATGGCAAGCTGTAGGCAATCCAAGAGTTTCCTGGAATGCATTGAGGATAACCTCCTGAGTCAAGTAGTAGAAGGCCCCACCAGGGTAAATGCAGTACTGGACCAGTTGCTTACCAATGCAAGTAAACTGATTGGTGACATCAGGATTGGGGGCTGCTTGTGCTGTAGTGGCTATGCTGTGGTTGAGTTCATGCTCCAGAGGGATATGAGGTAGGCAAAGAGTAAAACTGGGATGCTAAATTTCAGGAAAGCTCTTCATGGAGTTAGTCAACAAAACATCCTAGGAAACTGTCCTCATGGGCAAGAGATCAGAGCAGAGCTGGCAGATCTTTAAGGAAGCTTTTCTCAGAATGCAAGAACTCAGCACCTCCAGGTGTAGCAAGAAGGCAGAGACTGGCATGGCTGAACCAGGACATGCTAATCAAACTGAAGAGCAAGAAGAAAATGCACAGGAAGTGGAAAAAGGGGCAGGTACCACACGAGGTCTATAAGGAAGCTGTGAGGCTGTGAAGGGACAGGGTCAGGAAAACAAAGGGCCAGTTTGAATTAAAACTTGGCAAGGGATGCCAGGAAGAAATAGAAAGGCTTCTACAGGTACCACAACCAGAAAAGGAAAGTCCAGCAGGTCATACCCACCACAGTGTGCCTATGTGTGACATAGGCAAGCTGGTAACAAGAGACAAGCAAAAGGCTTAGATATTTAACAACTTTTTTGTCTTCTCTGATAACTGCTTGCCACACAACCCTCAAATGTTTGGTTTGTTAAGAGGTGACTGGGAAAGCAACATTCCTCCCACTCTAAATGAAGATCAGGTTTGTGACCACCTGAGGAACCTGAACATCCACAGGTCTATAGGTCCTAATGAGATGCATCCCAGGGTCCTGAGGGAATTAGCTGATGTAGTTGCCAAGCCATTCGGTACGATATTTGAAAAGTCACGGCAATCAAATCATTCCTTGGTGACTGGAAAAAAGGCAACATCACAACAATTTTTAAGAAGGGTATGAAGGATGACCCCAGGAACTACCATCTTATCAGTCTCAGCTCTGTGTCAGAGAAAATCATGGAGCAGATCCTCCAGGAAGCTACGCTAAAGCATACAGAAGATACAGGAGATGATACATGAGAATGTTCATGGCTTCACCAAAAGGCAAATCATGTCTGACCAACTCAAAGGCCTTTTATGATGGTGCTACTCCATCAGTGGACAACGGAAGAGCCACTGATGTTATCTATCTGGACTTCAGTAAGGCCTCTGACAGCATCCCACAACATCCTTCTCTCCAGATCAGAAAGATACAGATTTGATGGGTGGACTGTTCAATGGACAAAGAACTGGCTGCAGGACTGAGTCCAGAAAGCAGTGGTCAATGGCTCAATGTCTGGACAGAGATCAGTGATGAGTAGTTTCCCATAGGGGTCAGTGTTGAGATCAATACTCTTTTAATATCTTCATCCACAACACTGACAGTGGGGTTGAGTGCACTCTTAGCAAATTTGCTGATGACCCCAAGCTGTGGGGTGTAGTCAACACAGCAGATGGACAGTATGCCATCTAGATGGACACAGATAGGCTTGAGCAGTGGGCCCAGGTCTACTGTATCCCACAAGGTTCAACAAAGATCTTGCACCTAGTTCCAGCCAATCTTCACTATCAATACAAGCTGGGGGAGGAAAGGATTGAGCACAGCCCTGTTGAAAAAGACGTGGGGGTACTGGTGGATGGTGAGCTGGACATGAGTTAGCAATGTGCCCTCACAGGCCAGAAAGCCAATTGTA
Source organism: Lagopus leucura (assembly GCF_019238085.1). Classification (NCBI taxonomy): domain Eukaryota; kingdom Metazoa; phylum Chordata; class Aves; order Galliformes; family Phasianidae; genus Lagopus; species Lagopus leucura. The sequence continues at coordinate 13,844,454 of NW_024962272.1, forward strand.
TCCTGGGCTGCACCCAAAGAAGCGTGGCCAGCAGGTCAAGGGGACTGATTCTGTGCTGGTGAAGCCTCACCTGGAGAACTGTATCAAATGAGGAGTCCTAAGTACAGGGGAGACATACACATTCAGACAGACTTCTATGAGAGACTAATTCAATACCATTCATCAAAGCTGAGTAAAAGAACTATCAGCAAAAGTAGATGAGACTCCCAACAAAGTTTCACAGAAAACTTCTCCACAATCATCTCCATATGTAGAGTCTGAAAACAAAGTCATATTTGTATATCCAGCTTGCAAGGTAGCAAGAGTAAAGACTAGTTCTCTGGAACTGTACAAATAGAATCTTTCAGAATGACACCAAACAAGACAAAAAAATCGCATGAAAGCAGAGCAGCTTCTTCACAAGTTCAAATCTTAAAACTCAGGAATAAACTACAATAAACATTAAGAAAATCAGCAGTCGCTGAATCATTATAGCTCCTCAGAAAGAATTTGTCTATCACAAAATAGAAAATTTCATGAAAAAAACTTCCATAGCTTTCAGTGTCCTTTTTCATCTCTGATGGACGAACAAAAATTGCTGCTAAACTTTTATTACTTAGGTGGTCTTCAATCTTGAAAATTCAGTTATTATTTTTAAATAAATAAAAGCATTTCAATTAGAAGGCTTTCAAATAACTGTGATGAAAAGTTATATTCAAGATATAAAGCTCTCATTTATGTACTTTGTTATGAATTGGTGATAAGTAGCTCCACACTTCAAAGAACACTTCACTTACCATTATTTTATCTCCTCTCTCAACTCATAAACATCAACAACCCAAGCTTGTGAATTAAAAAAAAAAAAAAAAAAAAGCTAAGCTATTTATATCACATCAGGGCTGAAAGTCTTAAGACAGAACTGTTCACCGCAGAGCTAACAGAATTTATACAGACAGTCCACATTCCAAATGATTTTTTAGGGTTGTTAACACTTTAAGAAGTTCAAAAGTCTTCTTATCCATGCTTATTTCTCTAACAGATATCAGGAGATTGATAAACACTTGGATATATTTTACAATCAAAAGATAGCATGACTCTGATTCATTAGTTAATCACCCTTAATTGCATTATAATATAGCATGGTTGATATATTAATATAGAGAAGACTATTAACTCAGTTATTCTAAGTTTTAAAGGCAGCGGCAAACAAATCACTAACTTAATTCCTACCAGATGATACAGGCTTGTATAAAAAGAAAAGAAAATGTAGCAGCTGATAAAAAAATTTATAATATTTTTTAGAAACTTCAGAAAGACTCAACTTGAATAAAAACTACATACAGATTAAATATACATACTACTATTTTCCTGTCATCAGTGTTTTTTGTTGAAAAAACAGATTTACAGACCGGCTTATATCTTGGTGCTAAGACTAACATACACTCACTGGCAGTCTACCAATCAAGAATAATCTATTGAACAATTTCCACTTGGATTAAGGATGGTGTGCTGATGTAAATGGTGATGAAATGACTCATCTCTTAGAGTAGGTAGTTAGTATTCCACATCTCTGCATCTGTTTCCTCTATTTACTCTGATAATTAGTATTGCTACTTTAATAGTTGTCACACCTACTTTCTAAATTACATTGTCAGGTCTCACTGGGAAAAGAGTTCAGTTCTCACATTGAAGCGACTATGGCTATTGACAGGATTGCTTTCATGAACATTATGTGTATACATATACCTCCCATATAGGTTTACTCTGATTAACATTAAAAACTGCATAGTATTTCCAGTTGTGTTACTTTACTCTGCAGGACTGGAAAAGACCTGACATCCTGGGGAAGCACACACTGCATTGCTGGGATTCACACAAAACTTCCATTTTATAAGGCTTGGAAAACACTACATCTCCCACTTTCTGCCCTGCTAAATGGCTATATGATCATAGGCCTATCCTCCTTGTTCACCAGGCTGTGACATTCAGTACCAAAAAAATACTATTTATAAACCTTCCTTTTTAACAGTAATAACACAAAAATTAATTTTAAAACTTTCTGATTCTAATGGCAGGCTTGTCTTAGAACAGCAGATCTTCTTTCTGATCTTTCCCATGTGAGGTACCTAAGAATAAAGAATAAACAAAGAATAAGACAGAAATAATATCCCAGAATATCTATACAACTTTAACCCTAGGGAACAGTAAAAGATGCAAAAGACATTTAGGAGTGATATTGCGGAATTTTCAGATACTGAATCTTTTTTCCATAATGAATCTTAACAGTACAAGGCTATTAATTACTAGTTCTACACTCAAAAGATGCAACCACTAGCCCACAAAGCAGATTACTATATCATAAGACCTGAAATGAATACAAAGTCTGTTAACAAGCCAGTGGAAGATTCCTCTAGGGGGAAAAAAAAAAAAGAAAAAAAAAAAAAAAGGAAAGAAAACAGAAAAAAGAAAAAGAGCAGCAACAGAAGTATTAAGAGTCCAACATGGCAAGTATTTAATAGAAAAAGTTACATGCAACAGAAGAAAACAAATCTCTGACAAAGCTCTTCTGCAAACAATTAAAGTACAGACCAGTATGAGGTGCTAATATAATAGAATTCCAGTGTTACAGCAAAATCCAGTAAGGCTCAGATAAAACTGTCCATATCTCAAAGCAGGGAATTAGATTCATGTACAAAGTCGTAATTTGTTTCAAGGCAATAAAGCAAACCAGATTTAACTGGTGCATACTGGTATTAAGCAGAGCAATATATCCTCCAAAACAAAAGCCAAACTAGAAACAGAAAAAAAGAAAACAGAAAAAGAAAATGCAGACAAAGAATAAATGCAATTTTAGAGATGCAGAATGTCTGGTTCAGCTTATGAATTGCAGGTAGAACTGAGTATCTGTGAAGAATATCTGTGAACACGGAAGTAATCTGTTTTATCCCTTTTCGCAAGAAGTTTAAGCATTCCTTACGCCACTTTACCGTCACTATGGCTAGTGACATCACAAATCAATTGTATGTACGCTTATGACATCAATATTCTAAACACCATACATATTACAACTTTTTTAGAGGTTAGATGATAAGGAAAGCAATTCTCATTCTGTTTACAGCAGCAATCAATTTTATTTTTTTTACCCGATATCAATGGAGCCTCAATTTCAATTGGTACACTGATAGCATTGCTATTATCCACATAAGAAAAGTTCACCAAGTTGGCAATATCAGCTAAAATAGACCAATATTTGCAATAATGACAAATCCCTATATGATGATATTTACCATTTGCATCATTTCTCTTAAACCCAATTTTCCAGCTAATGCATCATTCCATATCTCATGGATTATGGGATAGTAACTTTGGCTTAAGTTTTCATTATCTTCTTCTGACCAATAGTATCCTCTCACATATCTTTACGTAAGCCAATGCAGAAATGTGAATGAACTGTAATAACACACACTGAGTCATTTTTGTGCCAAATACAAATTGTACTTTTTCATCTAAACATTTACATGCTGTTCTCACTGTCTTCTCCTGCTTAAATCCACAGTTATGCATTTTTACTGTAAACTGAGAAGTATAAAAGGCTTTTGCTATCCTTTTCTCTACAGAACGAAATCTTATCTGAACATACAAATAATCATCCATTCTCCATTAATGAAGCTCCTCCCCAATTAACATTTAATTTTATATTGCTCAAGTGCAATTCAGAGAAAATTATTTCCTTGAAATGTAATTCCTCTGCAAAAAAAGCCTTAGCTAGAGATGAATTCATTCTCATCATGGAATATACATCATTTTTCTATTCCAGAGTTCCAATACTCTACCACCAGCACAGAGGGGGAATATGCACACCAGTCCTTCGAAAATTTTTTGCATTTTATAGGTTTCAAAACTTAAGTTTTTGCCAAAAACAAAAATTCAGTTATCTTCTTCTTTCCAACCATAAGTAGAAAATAATAGAGTAAATTGTACACAGCAAATCAGAATATTAGTCTCTGTAATGGAACAGAGAACAACGCATTCCTTCACTCTAGGATATCAAGGAACAGAATTAATTTCTACCTGTACACATTACAATTACTAGAGAAATAAAGCCTAAAAAAGCTCTTGACATAAAGTCATTTTCCTGCAAGTGGACTATGCACAAGATTCTGCAAATTGGTAGCATGTTTCATCTTTGTTTCACCATTAACAAAATCAAACCAAAAAAAAGGGGGGGTTAGAGCAATCTATCTAGACATAGAGGAGAATGACCAAAGCCTATTAAGTTGCAACAATTATGTTTCTTTAATAGCTAGGTAACTTTGTTAAATCCACGTTTTATCCCTGACTTACACAAAAATCTGAGAAGACGAGAGACATGGTCCAAACTCTTAAGCACAAGTATTTGAACATCAATAAAACATTGCTTATGGTAATGATACACAATGCTAATTGTGCAGTCTATAAAATTGACTTGCTTCCACAAAGTGAATTATTCCTCTTCCAAAGCTTATTGAAAAAAGAACCTCCAATATTTACAGTAGTAAGTAGTATGTAGTAATGAAGAAGGTGCCTTTAACTGAAACTTCAACTCTACAGTGTTAAAGTATTTTTAGATAACCATGCTAATTGCAAGGAAACAGAGGCACAAACAGCAAACAACTTGTCCAAAGTCACTAAGAAAACAAATGACAGGAAGCAAAAGATACAAGCCTCATACTTTCTAATCCACTAACCATACCTATTTGTCAACGATTTTTTCAAGTATAGGCTACTATTCAACTTAAGGTTTTCAAACATAGAATAATAACGCAGCACAACAGTTGCAGTGGTGAAGGGCAATATTATGCCCAAAAGAAAACGACCACACAACAAACATGGAAAGTATTTTCTTTTCAGACTTTATGACACATACTCTATTTTGTATGGAATCAGTGTGGTAAGTGTAAGTAAAAATATACATGTTTATTCTAACATCAGTTGAGGCCACATTAATTCTGAGAAAAGCATTCACAGAAAAGCATTCACATGGTTCATACACAGTATGACCAAGTCTGCAAATGAAAGAACGATTCTTTCAGAGCTCAGAAAAACTTGCCAGTCAGACACTTCTGTCCCCTTTCCTCAGTTATCCACACCCAGAAATGGCCTCAGAGTAAAAAAAATTAAAAAAAAAAAAAAATCTTCTGAATAAAGATGTATTTATGGCACTAAGTACACCTGACAGAAAAAGAAAAATGTATTCTTCAGAAGAATAAAAAAATAACTTCATGACACCCACATCAACATTTACACCTTTTTGTTGTACATTATTTTAACACACTCCCACAGACGTTTGTCCCTTGAGTCCATTGACAAGGTTTCATGCTATTCACAGGCATTAAATCAGCCCATTCATTCTTTGCAAATAAGAAGAGATAAGTTCCTCAGAAACATAGAGAGCAAAGGCTTTCAGTGATTCACTCAGTCAAATTTGAACTACAGGAACAATTGACTGTGCAGGCAGCTAGACTGGAGACACAGCACTGACATCAAAACCCACAAGGCATTCATCTGAGGAATTCTTAAGTCAATTATTCCTGCATATTCTGTGCCTGTGTGCTTTTTATTGTGCTAATAGTGAATCCTGTGACTTACCAGTAGGATTTTTTGTCTCATCTGTTTGTAAGAGCAGTTGCAATCTAACAATGCCACCCATGGGAAGAACTCAAAGCTGTATAGTTTTGGTACTACATGAGAGGAGAGTTCCTTATCAGTTTGGGTCACATGATGGTAGATGACTAATTTTAAGGCATAACATATGAAAACAGCATTACATAGTGGTACAACTCCTGGCCAGTCCTCCTTGGACACCCACGTATATTGATTTAGTTGTGTATCAAGATACTTCCATTACAGCAATTGCATGGAATATTTCAATACTATCACAGAGTTAATCTAGTTTTACATATTTATCATATCTAGGAAATCTAGCAGCAGGGAAAAAGGTCAATCCTGTAGTTTGGCTCCAGGATTCAGATGCCTGGAGTGCTATTTCCATTTCTAACGCATCTTACATACGACAATAAAGAAGTTGTTTGGTTTCCCAGGGCTTTTTCCTACTCTGCTTATACAGAAGCCTGTTCGTAGCGCTCTAATTTCCAACTTTCAAACTGCATATTACTTTTCTTTTTTTCTTTTTCTTTTTTTTTTTTTGTTATGTTTTAAACAAACTAAAACAGCACATTTAGAAACATCCAATTTTCTTGCTTTCCAAATACAAAAAATTTACTCCTGAAAGAATCACAAAATCCTCAGTGGACTTTTACATTCTCAGATTATCATAATTGATGCAGTGCAGATTATATCTGAGCGAGTCTTTAAATTGTGACCAATAGCATCTATATAATTAATGACTAATAAGTTTATATAACTATAACTCAGGGCATTACTTATCTGCAGAATTTCTATTAGAAGTTAAAAATGCACCCAAAACCAACAACATATACACACACAAGTCAAAGGTCATAAATCTGCAACCACAGATTGACAGCTTAAAAATTTAACAGAAACGTCTTGCAAATAGGGTAAATCTGATAATCATTTCTTACCGTTGCAGATAAAAGACCCCTTCAAGGAAGTTAAAAAGACTCTCATTCAAATTCTAGCATTCAGAAGATTCAAGTTATAAATATTACATTAATATAGATTTTTTTAATTTGTGATTATAATGCTCATGAGTATTTTTGCATCACAGATATAAATAATGATTACTGTATACTAGTTGTCATAGCCACCTAAAAATCACCATGTCTATACTAAAATGCACAAATAAGTAGAAGTCCAGCACTGATTAATCATCTTATTAACTACATCTATGATTAGTCTTACTAAGTTTTAAATACTTTCAAAATAGCCATAAAGTTATTGGGACAGAATAACATACTGTTACAGAGAATAGTTACATTCCAAATACAGAATATATAGAGAGAATAGTATACATTATATATAAAAAGAGAACAGTATACATTCCAAATGGTATCCAAATAGTATACATTCCAAATTCCTATAATTTTAAAAATACTTTCACTATTTGGTCCTAAACCACTCTCAGAAATTGGTGGAATTTGCCACTAAGTTTCAAGACAGAAAGGGTTTTTTTTTTAATTCCAATGCTACATAAAAGAAAATACTTCTTAATGAATGTTACCATTTTAGCAACATCAATAATGACAGTAGTTATTCACAATAATATTAACCAGAAAAACAGATATGAGAATACATACTTGGGTGAAAGTTGTTTAATTAAAGATTTTACATTAGTTACAGCAGCTACTCTGCTGTTTACACACGTAAGTTTCTCTCAGCCTGCCTTATTTTTTACCTATTTTTTCTGACCAGTTTGTTATAAAGCATGTTGTACACATTAAAAAAAAAAAAAAAAAAAAAAAAAAAAAAGTCTTACAAACCAGAGACTTTTTATTTTGTGCAATATATCCATTTTCCTGAAAATGTCTGAAACGTCTCCATGTAAATAGAAGGACTGTAAAATTTTCTAATTATTTCAGGGAACGGTTGTTTCATCCATTACAAGATTCTTCACCCAGCTTTTAGAATAATTCTTGATCAAAAACAGCACCTTCACAACTGTAAGTCAACTTACTGTAACATACGTTTTAGGGAAAAAGAAAGAAAACTGGTTCAGCAGATGGCTTAAGAGATGGTGGCTCAAGAGTACTGAGCACACAAGGTCACTTCATTTTGAGGAAGACAACTGGCCACTTTCAAGTGGGTAACTTTGCTTAACTGCTGGTAACATCAGTCTCAAAAAAACCAAGCTCATACTGTCCCTTCTGACACTTCTACCCTGGAGAGACAGCATCCTATAGTTAACTTAGCATACAGAGAGGCCAGCTCATCCGTATGTATGGGATCACTAGATCAGAGAACTAGTGCCAAACAAAAAGTTGAACAACAGAGTTCCACCTATCACAAACTGTTTCACTCTATACGCAATTTCTAATAAATGCGTAAGAAAAGAATCGCTTTGAAGGCTTCTGTCCTGCTTTTAAACTTGCCTAAAACTGGCTGATGCATTCAATTTTTAGTAGCTAAAGGTAGGAAGATGTCAAACCACGTAGACCCTAGTTTCCATAGGAAACTAAAAAAGCACAGAAACGATCATTAAATCTTGACTGTAAGAAAAAAATACAGACGTCAGTGTCTGTTTCAGACTCCCAATGCCTATATTTTCCAAGACAAATCTCCTCTGAGGGGCAGGTATAGCAGAGCTTGCACACTCCTTACAAAACCAACCACTAGAGAACACATTATCATGAGCATTCAGCATGCCTGCTTCTATCCAAGAGAGGGCAGTGGTGAACAAACATACAGAGTAAGGAAAAATACACGGCATGCTGCAAAAAACTTAGTCAACAAAGTGGACTTTCCAGCAATGCCAGAATTTAACGGGAAGGAGATTTTCATTGACATCAGCTCACAACATAACTTCATAGTATCTCCAATTCTGCTGGAAATACCATGCGAGTTACTCTGCAACACATTTTTTTAACCTCCGACAGAGAACATGGACATGAATGCAAAAAACAAAAACAAAAAAACAAACCCACAAAACAAACCAAGGCAATAGAGAAAGCAGATGAATGATCTTCAGTTTGACAGTAACAGAAAAGCTCTACTTTCATACACGCACACACACACACACACACAAAAAAAAAAAAAAAAAAAAAATCAAGGATTTTGAATAGAAAAAAAAAAGGCTCCAAATCATTGACCGCTATTATGTGCTAGAAAAATCACCAAATTCTCCATATTCTCCATGTTTTCCATATTTCAAAGACCTGTTGCTAGAACATGATGTCCACAAGAGTTTACCTAAAGTAGGATTCATCTCTCAAATATAGCACTAGAGCTGTTATCTCATCTTAACTATTCCTCCATAACAAAAACAGTGACTTGGAAAACGACTGAGTAAAAGCTGTGGTTTAATTAAACACATTGGTGATCCTAAGCCCAAAATGGCTGATTCCTTCCCTATTCTTTAGCTGCAGGTCAGATATGCCATTCACAGGTATGGTGAATTTTGTATATATGCACTGGCACGTATATACTATAGGCCCCACTGTACGCCTACAGGTGCACCACAAAAACACACTGCCCCGGTCTTGTTGCACTGGAACAGATGCCTGCCCGTGTCAGATTGCACAGCACAAAAGCTGGACATCTGCTGGATCAGGAACTGAGCTGCGAACTCTGCACCCCTCTCTGCGCGCCCGTTAGGTACCTAAGCCCCGAAGTGTGTGCTGCATTTGACTCCACTTCCACAGCCCCTCCAAGCAAGGGGAAGCAGGAGGACAAGGGCAGCAGCGGATACCGCAGCCCGGCAGATGCCCGCCACTCACCAGCCCTCAAAACGCATGCGCGGACCCTCCAGCCGCGCCACCTCCCCGCCGCGGGGCGCCGCCGACCACCGACGGGGGGAGCGGCGGAGAAGGGGCGAGAAAAGGGCATTGTTCCCTCTCTTCCCTTCCCCTCTCTTTCCCTCTCTTTCCCTCCCGCCCCCCGACCCCGCCCCCTCCCCCTCCTCTCGGCTTACCCCGCCGTCCCGTTCGGGCCCCGGTTTGGAATTTTCGCGCGTTCCGCCGCCGCGCAGCCGGCTGTGAAGGCCGCGCGCGTGCGCAGGGGGCGGAGCCGGCGGTGGTGCGATGTGGGTGGTGCGGCAGTAACGGCCCGGCTGTGCGTTGGGACGCTCCGCGGGGGTTTATGCCGCTCGGGCTTCCCTTTGCTCTGCGCGGGTTGAAACGATGGCTCGTCAGCCCGCGGTGTGCTTCACGACCGAGGGCCCAAACATTTCTATTCTGTGTGTCACTAGACACTGCTCGTGGTGCACCAGCACTAAAACCTGTGTGGAACTTGTGTGTGCATTTGAGAGTGAACTGGGCACCGTGGCTGTTGGTATAGGGGGGTTAGAGATGCTGAGGTGGCCTCAATAGATGGGTGTGCCTGGCCTGTGCCAGCTTGCAGACCCTCAAGGGAATAAGGTCAATTTTGACTTCTTTGGTCAGCCTAAGTGCTAAATCTGCTAAACCTGTTTGTTTTGTCAACACCAACAGACCTTGTAGCCTGTGTGGAAACGTGTGAATAGTGTGAGCACTGAAGTTCCGTAGATAAGAAATTTGGGGTTAAATAAAGATCGGGTTTGAAAGAAATATACAGGGCAGCATGCCCTCAAGTTGTTAAAAAAGAGACTGAGTAGTAACATAAAAGAGCTGCATTATGTGATGTAGCATTCATATTCAGCACGAGGATGAGCACTAAGATGTGCTCTGGAGTACTGCGTCCAGGCTTGGGGCTCCCAGTACAAGAAAGACGCAGAGCTCTTGAAGCAGGTCCAGAGGAGGGCCACTAAGATGAACAGAGGGCTGAAGTATGTCTCCTATGAGGAAAGGTCGAGGAAACTGGGCTTGTTTAGTTTGGAGAGGAGAAAGCTCCGGAGAGACCTCATTGTGGCCTTCCGATACTTGAAGGGAGAATGTAAACAGTAGGGGGAATGACTGTTTACAAGGATGGATAGTGATAGGACAAGGAGGAATGGTTTTAAATTAAGATAGGAAAGGTTTAGGAGGTTTAGAAGCAAGTTTTTCACATAGAGGGTGGTGATGCATTGGAACAGGTTGCCCAAGGAGGTTGTGGATGCCCCATCCCTGGAAGCATTCAAGGCTAGGCTGGATGTGGCTCTGGGCAGCCTGGTCTAGTGGTTGGCGACCCTGCACGTAGCAGGGGGGTTGAAAATAGATGATCACTGTGGTCCTTTTTAACCCAGGCCATTCTATGATTCTATGAGAAACTTGCGGGAAATAGCTGCAACATTTCTGCCAAACTTTTTGTTCTACCAACAATTAGTCTGAATTAGCAGGCTTACAAATATGAGATATTCGAGAAGATTTATCCTCTGCATAAACATTTGTCCAGCACTGCCGAAGTTGTTTTCCACTTTGAATGTAAGCTGAACTAGATAAAAACTGCAAATACCTTACTTTCATTCAGCTTTTGTAGTCTTTCATTCAGATTTGGCATGATGTGTCATCTTTTCCACTCACTGGTGCTTTCAGTTTTCAGTAAAATGAGACACAATCTCCTTCCATACAAATACAAATTCAGCCTACCCTATATAGTAATAGCTTCATAATTCCTGCATTACTTTCTTTTCATTTAGTATTACTGAATTGGCACCTGATGAATTAGGAGGGCTCTGCTGTAGAAGTTCCAGAGTACTTTTTTGGGAAATAGCAATTGCTCATCAGGCAGTCCACCAAGATAAACTGACTAGGATGTTTCCCACACATCCAGCACATCTGCACAGCACAGCTCAGAGTTTTGGGTGTGACACCCATATTCACACTGTGAATCCAGTTCATAACTCATACAAGTCTTCAATCATTCTATGCCTTCCCTTTCTTGTCAAATGAAAACATGGGAAAATTTCTATTTGCTTGCTATAATCAATTGTGTCAACACTTCCTTAAATGTCAACAAATTTAATTATTTAATTGCTGAAACTGTTCTAACACAGTGAAATAAGTTTGAGTGCAGGAGGATGAATAACATCATTTTTTTGTATTCTGACTGGGTATGTTCCATGACTGTCCAGTGTTTATTTCTATCCCACAGTCAGTGAGTAGCAAAAAACTGCCATTGATAATCAACCTGACGCTTATACCATTAATAGAGCCAGTTTTCATCTTCCTATGCAAGGATCCATATTCCCATTTGCATGCACAACCAAGCGTATGGGCAAAGATCATTGTAATGTAACAGAAACTATGAAAAATAAACCCAGGAGGAAAAGGGAAAAAAATGAAAAAAAGAAAGAAAAAAAAAAGAGATTTAAGAAAGTAATGAGAAAGAATGTGGAAGACAGATGTGTAGAAATAGGAGTGAAAGTCATAGCAAATTACTAATATGCTTGAATTTGCATAGGTGAAAAAAACACTTGCTAGTATTACCTTCAAATAACCCTTATTTTAAGTAGCCAAAAAAAAAAAAAAAAAAAAAAAAAAAAAAAAAAAGTGTCATTGATCTGAATAATGAATTAGGTAGTACAAATCAAGTGAATGCCAATACAAATTTTTGCTACTTCAGACACTCTGAATTAAGTTTGCCCCTCTAGTACATTTAATAAATGCAAAACATCTGAATGTTCAAAAATATTATTGGGTCTATTTCTTGTAGCCTTGATCTTTAACAGCAGGTACTACTAAGCATACAGCTAACTCAACCATACAATTTCAAAGAGAGAATTCCTAGTAGTAAATATTTGAACCTTACAAAACTTGTTCTGTTAAAACTCACCAGAGGTACAAAATCATTGAATCATAGAATCACAAGGTTGGAAAGGACCTATAAGATCATCCAGTCCAACCATCCTCCCATTACCACTGCTACCACAAGCACTAAACCATACCTTACAGCTCCTCATCCAGGCACCTCTTGAACGCTGCCAGGGACGGCAACTCCACCACCTCCCTGGGCAGCCATTCCAGTGCCTGACCACTCTCTGAGAAAAAAAGTTCTTCCTTATGTCTAAACCTAAACTTCCTCTGGTACAACTTGTGGCCATTTTCTCAGGTCCTTTTTGTTGCCTGGAAGAAGAGGCCAAGCCCCTCCTCATCCTCCTTTCAGGAAGTTACAGTATGCAGGTAGCGCAGATAAGAATGTTATGACTTGAAAATCTGAACATGTCAGAAAGGATTTTTCTTGAGAACCTAGCAATTTCTTCTTTGCTCAGGCATGTTGCAAAAGCTGCTTGTGAAATTCTGTACTTTGATGAGGTATATCAGATACTACACTTTGGTTCAGGGCAAAATTTCATCCTTATATGTTTTGGATAATAGTAATCTGGTAAGAAAAAAATCCCTGTTTTGAAGAAAAGAAAGAAATCCGTCTTTGACGGGTTTGGGGGAAAAAAAATAACAGCTGTTTGAAGCTGCTCAGAGGTTTGGAATGTTAGAATAAATACTTGGGAAGATAGATTAATGGGACAAACTGCAGGTGAGACACTCAAAGGTGCATGGTAAATATAATTTATCAGTGCACGTGACCACCACATATGCAATATGTTTTGCACATGGTATGGTCATTAGCTAAAAAGCATGTGCCACTTTAACACTTGAAGAAATGCTGCTTCCAAAAATGCACAGTACCATGCAAAACACCCGCAGGCCCTTACCTGAAGCAAACACGCTAAGTACCTTCACATAACTCTGGGTAGTTCAAAACCTTGCTGCAAGGCTACAATGAGCTAATATACCCACTGAATATACATTGCAGTCCTTTACAGATGGAACTGGAGCTGCTTGACTATTAGTGTGGCAAACATAGTATCAGGAACAGTCAAAAGGTTTCCCTTCCTTCCAGGGAAGACCACAGTGTTTAAGGTGCACATATGTACACATATATTATGCTTACCTATGTTTATGGGTATATATATATATAAATATACGTATCTATCTATAACACAAATAATGGGGAGCTGGGGAGTCCCTGCAGGATTCCAAAAAAATTGTCTGTGGATATGACAACAGCATTTTATTCTCCTTGAACTGAACCATAAGAATTCCTAGTGTTTATTACAGCTATGCCTTTTCTGCTTCCCATTCTAGTACAAAATGTACGTGCACAAGAATAAAATTTGGAAATTATACCATGTATCAATCAATTAGCTAACCTTTACACTGACAAGATTGTCATAATTTGTCTTCTTGTACATCTTTTCAATATATGTATTTTCAGTACACACATTACTTACCAAGCTAAAGTATTTACCTTGGTGATTCATTATATTTCTGTCTCTATAAATTTCCTCATGGATACATATCCTGAGTATAATTCCTATCCCTGTATGTATCTGCACTCTCAGCAGGTGCTGTAGAGAAAAACATGAGTGAAGCTGATCATTCCCAAGGCATGAAGAAAGCAGCAAAAGATAAAAGACTTCCTTGGTATCCTGCTGTTTGTGGAATGGGTGAACACTGAAGCATTCCCGAAGCTTTGTCCACAGGAGCTATGCACAGTGCATGAGAGCTTGTGGCAACAAGGAGAACCTGGCGCTCAATATGAGTGATCAACAAGTCTCATTTATTGATTACCAAGGATTCTCTTTTATACATGTCTTAATAATCCTCATACATAGTGCAAAAGCAAGCTCATCATTGGTGCTTAAAGCTGAATGCCAATCCCTCCCACCTTATGCCTGTTCTTCATTCCTTTAGATATTGCTTCTGTTTCTTTGTATCCACCATGTCCTGTGTCCTTGCTATGTTAACAATTTAGACAAGCTGGGTTCTGTAATTCTCAAACTGGTGATCAGCAAGTTGTATCATGTTTATGTGCCCTTTGTCGCGTAGCCATTCCTCCACAATAGCTGAGAGCTTATTTCTGTGGTATTCCCTGATGACACTCTGAAACTGTTCCTGTGATATACAGGAGGAGTATGAAATACTTGCTGTGGAATGGAAAGTTAATGACTTTGCTTTGACCTGTTGTTGACAGCTGTTACCAATATGAAATACTTTATTGAGAATTTTAGTTCCATGTTTGTGACTGTATTATTTCTTAGTGTATATAAAATACGCTCCTTACCTAGTTGAGATATCTATACATCCTAGAACATGAAAAGTTCTAGCAGAAGTTAAGATAATAAAAAGGGAAGCACTGATTTCATTGGCACCAATCAGGTGCAAATTAACAAAATGTGATAAAGATCATGCCTGAACAAATTTACAGAGGTTTGGAGGTTTGGGAAACTGCCTGCTCAGAGTCAAAATGCAGCTACAAAATTTTATATTCTCTTGTGACTTACATCATTTTTCAAACAAATGTCAAGATACGAAGCATTACATTTTAGAAAATGAAATTACCAACATAACTAAAAGTACCTCAGTAAACTCTAAACCATCAGCCTCCAAAAGCCTTTAGTATATTTTTACTTTGCAAACGTGTCTATTACAAGTGAGATTATCAAATTTAGAAATTAGATTTCAATGAATTTATCTTCAGAGTTTAAATGTATCCACAAGAAAGTTAAAGCTAAAATTTAGTTGAAGCTAAAATTTCAAGCAAGCCCATGGAAAAGTAAAATGTTGCAAGTAAAGGAATTTATGCTTTCTTATTCCATTAAGCCAGACATTTTGAAACAAAAAAAGTAAAATTCATATACATAAGAGGTATATCTCAACTTTTTATAAAATGATACAAATCACTAACTGAGACAAAAGCAAAATGTTCCCACATAGTACTCTGCTGCTCAAAAAATGCAGTAAAACACAGTCACTGTCCCTGGGGGAGAGTGCAAGAGGGAGAATACAAGGAGAAACTGTAAGCATGTAAGTGGATAAATTTATCGTAGGATTGCATTTTATCATCTGGATGAAACAGATGTATTAAAAATAGAAACATAGTTACCAAACTGGCATAGTTTTGTTTAAAAAAAGGAGATTGCCTTCTCATCTTATGTCCTATGCCTTTCCATCAAAAGTCAGAATAGTTTCTGTCAAAACAAAAAAATCCATAGTATAAGGAGAAAAAAAAAAAAAAAAAAAAAGACCATAAGATGCAGGAAAAGAAGGTTGGATGCAAAGACAATGAGATGTTATAACTCTTAGCTTTTAATCCAATCTCATGAAGTAAGTCTTCCTTAAATAAGTTTAAGAAACTATCTTATAGTTAAACTAGTAATGGTCTTCATTGTTAAGCATTTGCTGAATGTTTTATGCAATCCTTTGCTCAGTTGGGTAGGTCATTTCACAAGCCTGGCCTTCATGTCTTTGATTATTATCTATTTCTTCAGTGTAGCTGATCTCTGTCACAGAAAAACAGTTCCTAAGAATTCCTAAGGGATTATTTTCAAAATGGAAAAAATGATTGAATATTAAAGTAACTACCAAAATAGTTAAGCAGCTCTATAGAGTTGTATTGTCTGGTGTTAATCAAAACAAGGTTGAAAAAATACAGGTCTGTAGTCCAAAACAAGAACTGTAATTTGTGGATTGCCTGCTTTGTCCCTTCATTCTCTGTACTTAAACTGAAATCTCATATTTCTCATTTCTTCATTTAGATTATTGGACACTACAATATGGTGCTTCTTTGACCTTCCAAAGGAAATATAACTCCAATATTCCAGTGCCTTTGCTGCTTCTTTAAACAGTTTGTCATCCACACTCCTTTGCCTGCAATATTCATAGTTGCAAATCTTTGGAATGCATTCTTTCATAAATCTCCTCTCAGTTGTTTTAGCAGTCCTTCTTCCTTTATTGGTATTAACCTTTCTTTAACCTTGTCTATCTTCAGATTTAGTCCTTTCTTTATGAAATCCCAGACAAAATATCAATTTGTTTTCTATCATTCTCTCACTGAATAAATATTCCTTTGTATCTTTTATTTCCACACTGCCTTTAAAATATTCTGTAATTTAATAGGGTGAATATGATTCGTAAGTGATACTAACTTACATGCATGTAATACATACAGTCCAAAACTGCCTTGTACAGCTCTGTACAGGTCCAAAAAATCCAGTTTTAGAGGTATTGCTTCAGATATCTGCTTAAGGGAAAGATGTGTATAAAACACATAATATGTGGTAAAACAGCAAAGACAAGAATTGAATTATGGTGATTAAGTTGAGAATATCTATTACTGAACTAGAAAGTCAGCGTGAATTGTACTGAATTATCACAAATCTGAGCACTGCACAGTCAAGCTAATAATAAGGCTATCATGCATAGAATAAATCTAAATATACTAAGAAATATGAAGTAAGAGACAAAAAAATCTCATAATGCTGTTTGTGAAATAATCATAAGATTAAGATGTAAGGTTTGTTGCTCCATATACACTTTTATTAATTTTGTAAAAAGTTGCTTGTCCCCTCTTCTTTTGTTACCCACAGTGTCACATTCCATATTTTCTCTTAATAGTGACCCTGGAAGCTTGGTCACTCTTTGAATTTTAACTCAACCCTAGAATTCAGCTATGTGCTTCATTACATTTGTATATGAGCATTTAATTTCTTAGGGCATATGTGAACTCTAGGAGCAGCTACAGCGTTGTCAGAGGTTACTTTATATTTAATCCTTTAAAATAGTTGTGTTTCTTTTTCATGAAATAATGTGATATCAGAGTACCAAGCTGAATCTTCACTACATTGTATCACATAGGGCTCACAATAACCTGAAACTAAGTGTAATCAACCTTAACTATTGCCAAAAAATCTCTTATCTGAAATTCACTAGTCTGGGCAAAACATTTGATAAAGAAATGGAGCGTGAAGTTCAACAAACTAAGCTATGGCATGTCCATCTGTTGGAGCTTCTCAGTTCTCTTGTGTCAGCCTGCCTAGTTGCGAAGGCAGAGGTAGACAAGGGAGCCTTTCAGTTTCCAACAGCTGAGCTTACACAAACCACTGAATCTGCGGTGACAAATAACAGTAAGCAATTCTGCAACCACGGATAGCAGCTCAGACTTGATTATCTATGAGCTGATGCTGCCAATGGATGACCCAGATAGTTGTACAGGTATGATCCAATATAGTAATTTCTTTTCTTCTAAACTACGGTTTGTGCAGATGAGAATGGAAACATAATTAGCATTCCCCAAACTATAATTTAAACATTTTGAAATACTAGCTATTCTCTACTCTCCACATATCAAAAGCCCCCTAAATTTCTCACTAATGAGGCTCTTCAGATAGTCAGGGTGCGCAAACTGACGGAAAGGATAACTATGCTTGGAAAAACTCAAGATATAGGTGTTATTTGACTGTAAGAGAACAGGCCTTGAGCCCTGAACATCCATGATCTCCACCTATGTCTGAAATTAAAATGCATGCAGCCTGACTTCACCAAAAAGCTGATGACCTGAGCATCCATTTTGTCCCATCTAAAAAAGTTACCTTCTCTCACTAATGCCACAGTGACAAGCATATCATTGCCAATAAAACTACATTTAAAACAAATTTATCAGACTGTGAATTTTGTGAAGAGCGCATTGAAAGAACAATGAGTCAGTCTTCTGGGTGGCTGAAGACATTTTATTTGTTTCCTCCAAGTGGAAAATCTGTTTCCTCATCTCTTGAATAAGAATAATGATACTGTCATTGGAAAATGCTCTAAGAGTACATGCTGTGAAAAGGAAGTCCAGTCTTTATTGAACAGTCAAAAAATAGTTGAAAGATAGGAATGAAGAAATCTTAGCTAAGAATCATCAACGAGAAAATATGAAAAGTCTGTTCTTTTAAGGAAGACTGCAGCCACTGAAAAAAACCTTTTTAATTGTCATTTTGCCAGCATTGGCAATACATAATTTAAAATTGTTGAAGAATCAACTGGTTCTTGTTAAGAGATATACATCTTTATACATTATAATTATATATATTTACATAATATATATGTTTATAATTATCATATTATATATTATTAATATATGTTTATAATTATTATATTATATATTATTAATATACAATGTATTAGATCTAAAAATGTCTTACTAGGCCATATAATGACATAATTAATAGGATATCTTGCCTACACAACACAATTTTACCTGTCAATTGGATTTGAAGTTTTGTGTAACTGAAATCTTGTACAGCTTTATGCTTATCATTGGTTTCTCTTTACATCTACATGATAAAATTCTTCAGCCTATATGTGCCAAAAGTCATTTATCAAGTTTAAGATTGCTGTAGGTCTGTAGAGTCAACCTTCTCTCATTCACAAATAAGAAAGAGGCTGGCCTATTAATCACTTCCTAGGAGTTTGTTTTGAGCTCCAGAAGCTCTGTATTTCTTCACAGTGAAGTTGCATGCCTAAGCAAAGCCTTCTGCACAGCCTTGGCTGGTGGTTTGGTCAAGTCCTTGGTACTGTGCTTATAATTCCAGCAAGAACAGTGCAGCTGGTATGCACACTGTTCAACACAAACTTATCTAGTTTTCCAAAATCAGAACTCACTAATACCTGTGGTTGAATGGAAAATGGTGGTGTAAATCTTTGACCATATTGTTGGTGTAGAGAAAGCAAAAAAATCTGGTATTCAGTCCCCTGATTCTTACGCTTTGTATTTCATTGAGTCTGTATCTTCATCCTTCTGGCTGTAAATACCACTGCAGATATTCTTGGTGACATGGCAGAAATTAGATTTACTTGACCCAGTGCAGCTTTTTCAGTAATCTGTTGCATCCCTCCTAAATCCCCTGCAGAATGGAGGCTCTGCAGGTAAGACTGTGCTGCATTAGATATTGCACCTATATCATAGACTTAACTGCATATTTTTTCTGCATGCTAATGCTTTGATGGCAGATATTTGAACACTTTTGACATGTTTTCCCAGAAGATAGGTAAACGTCCACACTGTTCATATCTTCCTGACTAAAAGGCAGAGGTAGAAGAAAGTAATGCTTCTTTAGCCTAAAGCCAGAAACTCGTAGCTGCCAGTCAAGACAACGCTAAAGGTGGCTAATTTCTCAGGCACTTAGTAAGAATCTTCTTAGTTCTCTCTGTAACCAAACAGGATATTTTCCCAGCAACAGAAGTCTTCTTAGCATATTTTTTTCAAGTCCCCCAGGTTGTAAATACTTTGAAAACCTTTCTTAAGGAAGGTACTATATGCATTTAACAATAATTATATTTTTTCTGCTAGCAATTATTTACAGTCCAGATTGTCACGCAGTTAAGCAGTAACAATCAAGGAACAGAGCGTTTCCTAAGAATTAATGACTGGCTGGGCAGAGTTTAAAGCCTAAGGTACAGCCAAAGGCTATTAATTCCAGCTGGTCATTAAAAATCTTTCGGAAATACCTTGCTCCAAGGTCAGTATTACTGTTAAAACAAATGTAGGCAGATGGATTTATTTCAAGGGTTGCATTTTCAGTTGGTATGCATATGGCTTTTCTGGAGAATTTACACCTTCTTACCATTAACCAGCCAATTACTTGAGTCACCTCTCAGCATGCCAGTCTTCATACAGTTTTAATTATACCTATTATGAAAATGGAAGCAAAGCACTTTGATTTTTCAGGTCAGTTTCTGATTATCATTTCAGATCTCTTAGCAGACATAGGATGTTTTTTACCTCCCAAGCAAACAAACAAAATCTTTGCAATGTGCAAATATTTGCCAGAAAGTACATACTCCATCTTCTCTTCATTATCTGGCATGTTTGCACAACATGATCATTCAGAATACCAGCTGGCCAATGGGCCAAAATGAAAATTTAACAGAGGCAGGATTTTATAGGTTTAAACAAGAGCCTATAAATAACAAATAATTTCGTTTAAAACATATTCTGGGAAGACAGTGTAATAAGAAAATACAAGAAAATACATTTGGAACTGATCTGCTGTAACATAAAAAAAAAGCACTCATTGGAAGTATTCTTGCTTATAAGTGGAGATGGGAATTGTACAGTTTTGAATAAAACGGGAATTGATTTATGTTCTACAAACTACTGAATAATTTTTAGATCTTATGTTTCAGACAGATCAGTTATCTTTCGGGATAGCCATCCACACATTGCTTTGCATTTTTGCAATATTCTGATATAAAAAACAAACAAACAAAAAACATGACAACATAGTAAAAACATTGCTACTGAAATATTTTTGCTGTTAGGGGGCAGGAGAAGGGAAGGAAATTCTGGAAGTTCAATAGAAAAAAAACCAAATCACATATTTCATAGTTTTATGTGTTAGTACACAAGAAGCCCTGGTACACATATAGATAAATCTTCTTGCATTGCCAAATGTATAATATTAAAGTCTTTTATCTCACTGCTGATTTTCAGACTACAAATAAGACAGCTTACCTGAATCTTTTGAGTTTGAGTAGTACGTAAAACCAATTCTGTTTTTGTCAAATTAAGGATTTTTCTTTCACAAAATTTTAGCTCCCTGAACTAGCACCTTTTCAGCAAGGTGGCCAGGCTTTGGGCTTCAGGCTTCGTCTTTACCTCTTTTGGTAAGATGAAGGTACATATCAACATATCCTTCCTAGCTGTTGTTGGAAGCACTGTCAGTAAATAGCGTAGTTCCCAAAGCTAGTCATCCTGCTAGGCAAACAATGTTTCAGCATTTTCATAGGGAGCTCGAAGATGCAGAGCAAAAGATGGTTCCAACGATTTTGTCAATGTCCTGTTGCACCACAAAATCTCATGATTTTTCTGCTGAAACTCTTGCAAATGTTTGCTTTGTTTTCATACACATTTGCACACACCTCAACCACAATTCCATCATATTTTAAGATTATTTGTACTGACAAGGAAGTTTCTTCTATTTTTGTTTCAAAAAGTCTTCAACATCTCAACAATCTATATGCTTCCAAAAGTCCCGAACACATTCTCCATTGAGCTTGGTAGGATTCAAAGCAAATTCTAAGGTACAAATACTGCAAACAGTTACATATCTGCTCAATTTTACAGACTTGAGAGTCCCCTGGGAGTTAAGCACTCAATAAACATTTGCAAAATTGAACCTTAAGTGTTTTTTATCATAATACATTATTAAGCATGATAGCGTGATCGTCTCCTGTGACTGTACTATCTGTTCAGTGTGAATTTTCCTGTTCTGCAACCAACATCTGAAAGCAGTAGCCAAACGCAATTCATGAAGCCAGAGCCCTAGCCTGAATTCTAGACACTTTAAGAAATTCAGGTTTCTGCAGAAAAAAAGGTACTTTTCCCAGTTTAGTCTGAAATAGTTGCAAATGCTGCTTGTGCCTGGGCATGAATTATGGACTTTTATACACTGTTTGGAAATCTGTGCTTTTAGAGTAAGAGACAGTGTATATAAAATCAAATTTGGTCCTTCTAAATGTGCTTTCGAGATGAAACATCCACCCATCCGACATTAACTGGATAAGTTGCAGCAGTTAGAGTGAAAGGATGCCAAGACTAAACTATTTACTTAAAGGATTCCAATTTGTCCGAGCACCAAATGGTTTAAGTCTCTCAACCAGACAATTAATAATAAAACCACCATTCCAAAATGCTGTATAGCACCCCAGATATATACCCAAGTTTAGCACTATCTGATTGTCCAACATGTTGCACATTGCTCTGAACAAAAATTTCTTACCAAATGGATAGCTTCAACCCTGAAATTTGTACCAGACATTTGAGATGGATAATGGAAAAAGATGTAAATGCCTCTAGGTTTTAAACTGCAGCTCATCTTTCTGCAAACAAATACTGGGAGGGAAAAAAAAAGAAAGAAAGAAAGAAAGAAAGAAAAAAATCTTTGAGATATTTCTTGTTTTAACTAGGACATTCCAAGAACTAATACTTCAATACTAATCAGAATTCAGTCAGACACCTTTGTTTGTGAGGACAGAGATGTCACTCAATTGGATAGAAAATGATTATTTTTTTTTTTCTAAGCTGAATATGTTGCATCAAAATAAAAGGAAGCCTTCCTGTCACTGCACATTAGCATTTTTTCTTTCTATGTCTCCTGACAGCCATTAAGAGAGCCGGACTCAGACTCAGGAAGAGTCTTAGCTCTTAACATGAATGGAGGAAGCAAACTGAAGCAAGCACAAATGAAATCTGAGTGAGAAACATAGGAGAACATATATATAAGCGATATGGAGATCCAAAGCAAAATGCTGAAAGACAGAAGTTAGCACAGATTTCTGTATTTTGATAAAAGAAATACTAAAGTCACAGACTCTAGTAAGCAGCATCCACTAGGATCATTTCATAATTCTGATTCCAAATGAATATAAATGATTGATATTTGCATGGTAATGCAATTAGGTTTCCTGAAGGATTAAAATAATCTGTGCCTGAGTTCCTATGTTATACTGTAATAATAGAACTACTGATGTTAGAGACCTGCTCCACTGTCACAAGTGACTGTCACAAGTCCATGGGGCCAGATTGAATCCAGCTGAGTATGCTAGAGAGCTGGCAGAGGTGACTGCTGAGCTGCTTTTCATCATCTGTCAACATTTCTGATAAACATGTGAGGTCTCAGAGGACTGGAAGCTTGCCAACATGACTACCATCTACAAGAAGGGTCATAAGAAGGACCTGGAGAACTACAGGCCTGTCAGCCTGACTTCAGTGCCAGGAAGGATAATGGAGCAGATCATACATGGCATGTGTGGGACAGCCAGGGGGGCAGGCCCAGCCAGCATGGGCTCATGAAAGGCAGGTCCTGCTTGACCAACACGATCTTCTTCCATGACTGAGTGACCTGCCTGGTGGATGAAGGAAAGGCTGTTGACGTAGTCTACCTAGAGATCAGCAAAGCCTTCAACACTGTTTCTCCTGGAGAAGTTGGTAGCTCATGGCTTGGTCAGATACGCTATTTGTTGGGTAAAGAATAGGCGGGAGGGTGGGCCCAGAGAGTGGTGGTGAATGAAGTTACATCCAGCTGGCGACCAATCATGAGTGGTGCTCCCCAGGGGTCAGTCAGTTTTGGGGCCTGTCCTGTTCAATATCTTTATCTGGATAAGGGCACTGAGTGCACCCTCAGTAAGTTTGCAGATGAAAAAGTTGGGAGGAAGTGTTGATCTACTTGAGGATGGGAAGGCCCTACAGAGGGCTCATGACAGGCTGGGTCATTGTGTAGAGATCAATGGGATGAAGCTTGGCCGCAACAGTTCCAAGCAACCTTACAGGCTTGGAGCAGAGTGGCTGGAGTGGTAGAGGAAATGGACCTGGGGGTACTAGTCAGTGCTTGGCTAAACATGATCCAGCAGAGTGCCTGAGTGGCCAAGTAGGCCAACAGCATCCAGGCTTGTATCAGAAATAGCGTTGCTTGCAAGAGCAGGAAGTTGATTGTCCCTCTGTACTCAGCCTTGGTGAGGCCACCACACAAGTACTTTGTTCAGTTTTGGGCCCCTCACTACAAGAAAAACATTGAACCCTGGAGCATGTCCAGGGAAAGGCAACGAAGATTGTGAGGGATCTGGAGCACAAGTGCTAGGGAAGCAGATAAAGGAACTGGGACTGTTCAGTCTGGAGAAGTGGAGACTGAGGAGAGACTCTCTACAGCTGCCTGTAAGGAAATTTTGGCAAGGTGGGGAGTAGCCTCTTCTCCTATACAACTAGCAATAGGACTAGAGGGAATGGCCTCAAGTTGTGCCAGAAGATATTCAGGTTGGATGTTAGGAGAAATTTATTCTCCAGAAGAGTGGTCAGCCACTGGAATGGGCTGCCTGGGGAGGTAGTTGAATCACTGTCCGTGGAGGAATTCAAGATGGTTCAGATGTTGCACTAAGGCACATGGTTTATTGGGGAAATATTGGTGGTAGGTAGATGGTTGGACTAGATGATCTTGAAGGTCTTTGATTGATTCCATGATTCTATTAGTCTGTGCCCAATATAATAGTTTGAATATATACCTAGCATAAGACTGAGTTCCAGAAGGTGGTATACATATCTTGGAGCACTTCAGCATTCATCAGAAATGCAGAGCATCCTCTCTGACACAATTTTAGATACAGTTTTATGTATTCCCAGAGTCATCTTCAGATCTACCATCACTATTTCACCTCATGTGCCTTAAAATTATTCAGGAGAATCTAACAGAAATGCTTTGGCGTTAGACCCCAGGATGTGCAGATTGTTACAAATAGCAGCATACAAAGCTGTACATTTAATAGAGGCAGTGTCTTCTTTCAGCAGCTTGAAAGGAACATGTAGTTTTCAATTTCATACTCTCTAGTGTGCTGTCATTCTCTTTTGCTATAATAACAAACTGCTTAAAAGAGCATATGCCTGGACTCATTCCGCTATTTTTTACCAGAGGTACAAGGAGTAGAAAACCACACCAAGCCACACGTACCACATATCCCCACAGAAAAGCTGGTGCAGCAACTGTCCTCTAAAAGACGGCTTCCAATATATCATATCCCTACAGCAACGCTTCTTCACTACATTTTCCAAAGTCTCTGTTTTTTCACATCCTTATCCTGTTTGACAGTGCAAGAGGAATGATATGATGGCTGTTAAGAAGATGTGTACTTCTTGGAAAAGGAGAAATGTGCCTGCTGGGCCATCACCCACTGCTGATCTGACACTAAATTTCAGTGGGAAACATTTGTCCCAGAATCTGGGCGAAGAAGACCTTAAAGAGAAAATTACTGAGAGCAGAGAAAATGATCTTATGTGTCACAGTGGAGTGCCTTCAGTTCAAAATCTTTTTCTTCTATTACACATACATAAGGAAGCTAACAGGACTATTTGTAGTTAGGCAGTGCCCCTCTGTTCTGCTGTTTGTACCCCAAAGAGATTATTTAAAAGAACAGGAGTGTGGGAAGGAGGTCTGCAAACTCCTATAGTCAGTAGGAAGGGACAGAAGAAAATTTTTAGAGATAGTTAGTGAAGCTGGGCCCCAGTCTAGGACAGTCATCTGGAGCCTCCTCATCTAAGCAACCCTTCAGGAGTTCGCTAAAGAACAAAAACTGAAACAGAAACAGACCATTAAGAGACGTCCACCAGGAACATCATCAGCCACAAGAAAATTCCCAGGTGCAACTTCCTGCATTTTTGAAGACTTTTATAACATTTCAGAACAAAAAAGCACATGCAAAAATATGAGCCTACCTGGTATTTTTCTTGGCCTCCATGCTAGAATAACTTGCCAGTAGCAAATTCCACACTCTGAAACCACGGTTCTCTCTACACACTCGTGTGTTTCCCATCACACACACACACATAGACACACACACATTGCATAGAAAAACATTCAAAAAGCCAGCATCAACATTATAAAAAATATCCCCAAAGCAAGTTATCACCTTCCTCATGAGCAGAAACACTAGGCTTTTATGCTCAGCATCCAGGCACAGCTAAGCCTCCCTTGTCCAGCAGAACAGCACCCCTTGTCTTTTCATGCAAACTTCAAATGCATCTCTTAAAGAAACTTTTGTGAGTCTTCCCATATGCACTCAGGTATATTTCTCTCTTGTTTCACCTTTTTTGCTGTTCTCCTTCACTTTCTGCTGTATGGCTCACAAATTTTTGCTGTTCTCTTTCTCAGCACCCACTCTCTCTGCATCAGCAAAGACAAGCAAGTAAAAACAAGAGCATGTGCAAGTGTATGTAAAACTCTTCCCAGCACTCATACAAAACTGGAACCATGCAATGCTTTGTGAAATGTACATGCAAAGCAGAGAAACAAGACAAAGCAGAAAAAAATCAGATAACCCTTTATCAGAGAACTATCTTCGCTGAGAGACTTTGTACAGTGTTATTTTGGGGGGATTCCCCCCACCTTCAATTTGTACTACTTTGCACTACCTTACAGGCTCACAAGAGATCTTGTACTTCCACACCAGCTTTCTCCACTGGCTTTTCAGGTAAAATCTCTTATAGCATTCAGGCCACGGATGTCACCAAGCATTGCTGCATTTGCCAGCTCATGATAAGCCTTGCTGGATGCCTCAGGGACAGCTCTACGGGGACATACAAGTGAGGAACATGAAAAGGGAAGGGAAAAGAAAGGAAGTGTCATAGATGTACTAATGTCCTACGAAAATGAAAAAGTAATGAGCTGTTTCCCTGCTGAGATCTGCAGAGGTAAAAAAAGTTACAGTCTGAGTCATTGTGTGGACGTTACAGTAGTTCTCTTATGAAGTCATAGGTTTTAAGCAAAAGGAATATAAAAAGGTGATAATTCAATAAAGAATGGTCAAAACAGAATAAAATTTTAAGTATCACAGGAGAGACAGAAAGGTGGATGTAATGGTAGTAAGCTCAAAGCCTAGAACTAAGTTTCAGGAGCATGTTTTTGCATAGCTCCTCTGCATATTTTAGATGACAGAGAGATAGGGCGCTTCCATAAACAAACTTCTCTTCCCCTCTGTGCAGTTTTGTTTCCATTTCAGCTCAGAAAGTCTCCCAGGTTCGTGAATCTGTTAGAAATACAAAAGTACGTTTTGCAGCTCAAGTGAGTTAAAAAGCACCCTGATCTGATTCTCACCCAGTTTTGGAACGTAAGTTGGAGCATCTGCAGTCAGAAGTCCAGACACACTTTTCATAGTGACAACACATGGAGACCTCC
This sequence comes from Lagopus leucura, assembly GCF_019238085.1. NCBI lineage: Eukaryota > Metazoa > Chordata > Aves > Galliformes > Phasianidae > Lagopus > Lagopus leucura. The sequence goes on from NW_024962272.1 coordinate 13,871,482, forward strand.
ACAGGGATGGTTTACTGCGTCCAAGTCACATTGTGGGTCAAATGGTGTGGACAGCATCAGCAGGACCACACTTTTCAATGCGCACTTCCAGCCAAACCAGGGAAGATTGATAGTGATGCAGATTTACCTATGAGTAATCCCACTGAAGACAGTTTAAAAGCAGTTCTTGCTCCAGGCTTTTAAATGCCCTTGCTAACTCACTGACTCGTGGTCTATTCCCATCAGATTTGGCAGGAATTTCCATGATGCTCCTCTATGTTCATTTCAATAACAAAATGTTTAAAAGTTCTTAATAGTTCCTAAGGAACCATAACCAGCTAATGTGTAAATCCTCATTAATTCATGGGCTACTGATCCAGTGGACTGTAGCGATTACTTGGAAACACTACAGTCTATTGCGTTAGAGAATATCCTGCTGAAATTGATTCAAACCCATGCATTATCTAATTAATTGGGAAACATATTTATGAGATTAAATCTGTTACAGACAGTGTGCTTAAAAGCACTTCCTGTCTCCATACATACAATTCTCCCTGAAACTATGCTGAAATGCCTGACAGCAGCACAGAGATGCAGAGCAAAAAGTTTAACTGAATGGAGAAATGTCAAGCAAATTAAACAGGACAGCTGATCACTGCAGCTCAGGTATTTGCTAGTATTTTCACAGATTATGTGCTTAATAATCAGTTACATTCATAGTTAGATCTTACTAAGGGCTAAAAATTAACTCGTCTTGATTTACAATTCCTTCCTTGCTCAGTTCAGTGTAAGCCTGATTGAATGAAACAGTATCTGCATGGTGTTCACAAAGCTTATACCATGGATAAGCGTTTTCATTCCATTCATTTGACTATACAAGAATTTTGTTGTCAACTTTTTTGCAAATTACAAGATGATAAAACCAAACAAAAAAAGAGGTCTCCTCTACCCTTTCACCAGATAGAAAGCTGTATACTGCACAATCCAAAACAAAAAAATTTCAGATGTTCAGTGTTACCCAAGGGCTTGCAGAGGTCTGTGATACCATAACTCCATAAGTGGGAGTAACACTCCCACTTAGCCTCGGTGAATGTTTAAAGATGAACCTGCTATCTTCTAAAAACTTGCAAAATAGGTCAAAGGAATTGGCTACCAAAGTAAATGTTCTAAAGTTAAACTACATAGTCTGTTATTATCAAGGTTGCCTGATAGGGAAACAATGAAGTGAAAGATGGTTTGCCCAAATTATCTTATGCCAAATAACTGCTATTTAGGTAGGGTGAAAATTGTGAGCTTCTTATTTACAACAATTATTTTTCTGAAATAAAGTATCTGATCTTTATTAGTTTTAACAGCTAATAAAGCATCTGCTTTCTCATTTAATGGGAAGAAACAATCCACCTGGCTCTTGGAAGTAAGCTGTACTTACAGGTGAGTTACATGTTTCATAACTAGATAAGGATAAATTGGTATTTTACTCTCAAAATCACTGGTTTTAATCCATCCCATCTTCAGTGCCATTTGGGAGGTGATGTTCCTGCTGAAGGAGTATCCCCACATGAAGGTAGGCCCGAGGGCCACAACTCCTCATCTTCTGTGCAGGGCGCAGCGTACATCATGAGGGAGGGAAAGGGGAATCATCTCCATAAGTCAGCCTAGTGGAAGTTGAAAAAAAGGAGCATAATAGTATTCCTATGAGTATTTTCTAGCTACCAAATCATTCTTATTTATATTCCCTCCTCTTCCAGAAGGCCAGACAGATGTTGCTTACTATGGGCCTATCCCCAAACAGGAGACCTAGGGCTGCCAAAACTGACAGAGCTTGGAACAGGAAAGATCAGTCTTACTCAGACTTTAAATTCATTGCCTTTAAATGCTGGCTCTCCTGAATCAAATGGAGGAGATCTCTATCCTTCAAAGCATTCAGGATTTCTCCCTTGTGCTAGAAATCATTTTCAAACAGCTCAGTGGCAATCTTATCCCTCAACCTGTGGGGAAACCCACCAAACTCACCCATGAACGAAGCCTCAGCCGTGCCTCACAGACTTCCCTTTTTCAGCCAAGGCAGAGACCTCCCGGCTTGGGAAGCTGCTTCCAGCTCCTAATTCCCCTCCTCCCCCAGGCCTGGTTTTGGCCTTGCTTCTCAGAGAGCTCCACAGCTCACTGGTTCTGTAGGCAGACTTGCAGTCACTGCACTGTGACGGGCTGAGCTCAAGGGACAGAGAGGCTGTACATGACAACCAGGGGCTTTGTGCCTTGCTGTGCAAAACATGTCTCAAACCATGCCAATTACTCAAACTCACTGCTCAAAAACCCTGCAACTTTGAACTGATGGGTTAAGTCCAGAGAAAGGCCTGGGAGGATGCATGAAGTAGCAAGATAAACTGAACTATATGCTAATACACTTGCTGTTTCTTGGGGTGAGCTGAGTAACAAAACACTAATCCAAGGCAGATACAATTGTCCCCACAGCAGCCTTACCCTGCATCAGTGGCCAGAAGCTACCATGGCAGCACTAACACCATTGACTTGGATGACACTGTAGATAATGCCACAACCAGAAAAATGAGGCAGAGATTTCCTCCACTTCTGCAGTATCCATGGAGTTAGAATGGCTCCTGCAGTACCAACACCAATGTATACGTTAAAAGATTTTGTCAGAGGAGCAGCACTGCTTCATTGTTGCACTTAATTACCAGTAATTAACATGCAAAGTTAAAATGGGCAAGTGTTAAAAAAGCTTTAAAAAGCTGCTCGGGCTGGGTAATGCAGTTTTCTGGCACGCATCCTGTTCTATCAGTAAAGTCCAACACGTCTGCAGCAAAAAGGACACGAATGATTAAATGGAGTAGGGAAATAGTAATTGTTCTCATTACTTGCAGCAGCATTAAAAGTAATTACAATTTGGCAAAGGTGGTTCTCAGATATAAATAGTTGGTGTCTCAGATGCTCATGGGGAGTGAAAGTGAACAAAAATGAAACACCTGTTCATACATCAGTGCTGCTGCAGTTCAGCAGCATGCAGCATTCCTGAAGCTGTTAAATACATGCATTATGCCAACAATAATTTGGCCACTTTTTACTTAAGGCCTGAATAAATACAGCCAATCTCTGACAAAAAACTGATTAAAGTCCTACCTGAGATTAATTAGACCAACAGCAAGAAATGACATCTTAAAGAAATCTAAACACAACTACTAGTATAAGGTGAATAGCTATCATTGAAGCAACGTGGAATTCTGAAAGAAAAATTCTGCATTCTGGCTGCAAGAATATACCGATTTTCTCCTACAGTCTCCAGTCAGTGGATGAAGCAGCTCCTGTGTATGGCTGGGACAAAAAGGACAAACTCAGCAATTTTAGCTCATGCAAGATTTCAGTGGACACTATGGGCTACAGATCCACTAAAGCCAAATCTGTCTATGATTTGGTCTGTCCAGTCTTGAGCATCCAATAGAGAGTATTTTGAGTATAAAAAAAAAGTGTGTAAGAGTTTTGCAGTTAAAGATTTGTCAGCTTATTTCTCTTTTCCAATGGAACTTCTAGAGAATGTAAAAAGTTGTGTTTGTACTTCATCTGGACATTAAGAGGCTGAACTCTAAATTATCTGTAGACAAACTTGGGCTTTTGTTTACATGAAATGTAGAAGACTTGTGATTAATGCACACAAGGGCTATAGGACAAAGGAGGGACTGCTGTCTCTGTGACCCTCTGGGATGCATGGCCATGTGCGTGCTTGCACATGACAAACTACATGTGGGATTATGGAACAAGCGACTTCAGACAGAAATGCAGGGCTTGACTGGGCACAGGTAGCATACTCTGGCTTGCACACGCTTGCATACTTCTTCAACCTCCCGTCTTAAGGAGTGCTGCAGTTTTTAGAACTGTTATGTTGTTGATGTTCCATAAAGGTGGGAAAAGCAGCTTATTTCTCTAATACGGTTTAAGAAACAAACCAGAGAACAGAAAAGCCAAGAAACTTACTCCTATTTCTAACCCTCCCCCAAATCCATACATAGATTGCTTTACTTGTGTTGAATGTTTATGTAAAATGTTTTCCTCAGAATGAAAACAAAATGCATAATCGAGTCCTAACCACATCCTCCTAATCAGACAGAGCAACAGAATCAACAGGTAACCACAATTTTAGAATTGGCTCTGGCTCCAAAATGGGCTGAATCTGGGTCTTCTAAACATCCTGAACACTAAAACATCCCAAATCCACACTTCAAATCATCACAATTGCACGACTGCATCTGCACAGTTGACTATTCTGTAAAAAAGTGTTCTATAAAACAACCACGTCCATAACCAGTAAGTTATAATAGTTTTTATTCATGTTAGAATTTCTATCAGTGTTTGAACATTAATATTTAGAGAGTTTGTACAGTTTCCATTCAAAGTTTAAAATGAGAACCACACTAGATCAGAAATGGTAACTAAAACATCGTTCAGAATTGTATGAATATTCACACTCTTTGTTAACACTGTTAAAACGCTTTCTTTTCTGCTAGGGGGTTTACAAGGAAAAGTGTGCACTGTAATCACATCTCAGCAGTGTTCCAAAACATATTGGTATCATCATTACATATAACTCTTTAAAAATATACTTCTGTCAGAAGACTTGATGACTACTATGTACACTACAAAAATAAATTTTCATATAAATAAATTATATGGCATAATTTTATCTTTGTAACTGAAATGACACAATCCCACTCCTACCAAAACAGGCAGGCAATGAGACCCAGTTTGAATATTTTTTTTCCTTTTAACTCCTTACACTAAAAGCTACGAAGAGTTCTTAATGTAAATGTTATATACTCTTTCCTATTTAACATTAGTAAGCACTCTATACAAATAAAAATCCATTAAAAAGTAAAAACATAGCTGTAATAGTGTTTCCAATAGAAATAAAATCCCTGCATTTCATGTTATAAACTGGCATGACAAATACTGTAAGAAAACATTCTTATGATACAAAAATATAAATATCACCCATGATTAAAAAAGTTAAAAAACAAAACTCAAACAAATGTTGCCAGCCACTGAGTTCAACCCTGGCCATCATGATTGACGCTGGAAAGAAGGCACACACCGCGCAGAGGCAGCAGCTATTCAGGCACAGGCGTGTGTGAGGAGGAAAAGGCCAGGGCAGGTGGAGACACTGTGCTCTCCTGGCCCGTTCCTGGCCACCACTGCCCCAAGGAGGAGAAGGGAGCGAGGCCTCAGCCCTGCGGCCAGGCAACAGTGACACCACAGTGGGAGCCCTGCTGACCTCTGACACAGGAGCACACACACACTTGGCAGTTGAAGGTAGCTTCCAATTAGTATCATACAGTTTTGTTGCAGAGTTTTTATGATCTGAGGTCACTATGCTGCTAGCGCTAAATTGGGGCCCCTCATCTTTTTGTCATTAAGGTTTTTCAGGCTAGACAGTGAACTGGACCAGTAGGCAGTTACGACATTAACCCTTAGTGTACATTGAAACAGTAGCTTATGTATCATGGGAACAATACCAGGCTCTCACCTGCTCTTTGAGCGTTCACATTGGAGATCTGTAAACAAGTGCCTCATATCAAAGTGTTTTCAAGTGAGCAAAAAGGCATGGAAACTTGTGCATTCTAGTTATCCCCATTTGCTGCGCTAGGAAGGTCTGTGGGCAAAGATAAGACTCCGAAGAAGTCACTGGAGAAATACCCTTTCCCATCCAAGAACCAACAGCTGCCATTCACACCTACAGAAAAGCCTCACCAGTACCGTGTTCAGAAACTGAATGCTGGCTATGTTTACTTGGCTCTGAAAATACATTTGAATTTCTACTTGCTCTAAAAAACAGCTTGTAGAAGGGCAGAAAAACAGATGGAGAAGGTGGGTGACAGAGAAAATGAAAACTTTTCTTCTCATATTTTAAACTAAAGTTCTCCATTCTTAGAGTTTCTTTCCAACCAGAACACATATTGTAGCATTTTTTTCCAGACCCTTCACCTGCAGCAATCCATCTTTAGTTAAAAAATAATACAAAAAGCTAAATTAGTTTTGCAAGAGATCCCCATTAAGCTGTTTTAATTAAAAAGTGCCAATGCAGCATGGGAAAATACAAACAACAGAAAAAAGAACACCCCGGCTTCGTGTGTCATTAATTACAGCCCTGGACCCAATAGAAAGCAATTTATATTAATAAGTGAAAACAGAAGATTTTTATATACTTTTTTATCCTTCCATTTGATTTTTATCGATTACTATTAACTTCCTTTCTGCCATGAAAATGAGGTGACAGAAGATACTGCTTTGAACACCATAAGGACAAAGCTGAGCTGTGGATACCCATCTGACAACTCCATTATTCAACTTCTAATGCCACTCATAGTTAACAGTATCAACATCAAGATAAAGTTCATGGAATTTCTATAACTACCAGCACCTTTGGAAATGACAAAATAATGGTCATAGTTGTTTGCACTTACCTGACACCTTTCACAAAAACATCAAAGCACTTCATGAACAGTAATTAAGCCTCATAACTCTTCTGGGAGGTAGGTAAGCATAATTATACCCATTTTACAGAATCAGAAACTGAGGCACAGGGCAGTTACATGACTTGACCAAAGTCATGTGAACCAAGTCATTCATAGTGTAGGAAGTGGAACCACAATCCCAAACCCTGGCCCCTGTCTTCTCTTCCATTTTATCTTGGGCCTTTGATGATGGCAATCTATGGTATACGGTAGTAAACACCAATGCAGTTTTCACTACTGCCTGCTAAGAGGGAAAGGCAGACTCACATCAGCATCAGTGGGTTTATAAGCCCACTGAGGGTCATCATAAAGTGAAAGAGAAACTACGGTACACCAGGAACATACATATGCAGGCATGCACAGCTCCAGATGCACACATCAATACGTACAGCAAAACAAAAACTGCATATAGCTAAACCTATTTAAGCATCCAAGATTAACGTGCTTTTCTTCATATCTGCTTATTTAAAAAGATTACCACGCATAGCGTGTTTGAAAGTTAACGGTAACATTTCATACTACCACAGGGTTGTGATATGCAGATTTAAAATATTTTAAACAGACATGTACCTTTACAAAAAAATAATCCTATTACATAAGCAATATTTGCATAGAATTATACAAGTAAATTATACAATATTAAAGCAGCAGCAACTTATGCTGAAATTTAGAACTAGATTAAGCTTAGTTGTGGCACAGAGTTCAATGTACAATAAGTTCAGAGCACAAATGATAATGTCCCCACTCTGTTGTCTGAAGCCAAATGACTCCAGATTATACTACTTTACACTGTTTTCTTGTATATTACATATGTGTACATCTTTTAAATACTTAAAGACATATTTAACAAAATAATACAATAGGTTACAGTAACAGTAAACTGTTGTCCTGATGCAGCATGTCCTTTTTTACAATATCGGGCAGTTCTCTTCAAGCAGTTCCGGAAATACAGTTTTCAATCTTTGGCCTCCACTTCCTTCAGTTACTATCCTTTAAAAATGAAAGAAAAAAAAACAACAACAACAAATAAACATTTATTACAGCTCAAGAAACCAAACAAATCAAGTTAATCTAAGACTTGCTTCTGTAATCATTCTTATGATTACAGTTAGCAGTCAGGAAATGTGCACTTTTCTTTCACACCAGTCATGAACTTCCTGGTAAAGAAAGACCAAAAGCAGATGCTTTCATTTGTGAGCACCCAGCTTTTGATTCCTGCCACAAATTCAGTCAAAACTAATGACCGCTTCAGGGAGTGATAAGCTGTAACAGACACTGTGAACAGCTGAAACTTAGATTGCAGTCAAACTAGTAAAAGCTGACCCCAAGTATTTCTTTATTCAATACTACTACCTACAATACTTCTAGACTGTGAGGCTAAAGGCATTCAGGACTATTTGTGCATTATTTGCAAATTGAGATGCTTAGAAAGCTTTGTATCTTCCTTGGCCCAAGGACTCCTCCAAGCTGTGAACAGGCTGGGTAGGGGATGCCCCACAGCTCAGCAGAGTACTGGGCAAGGTGAGGCCTTCCCCTCTCATTCAATCCATCACCTCAATGGATTCAGTCCTCACGACAATGAATTTTCACTTAATTTTCTTTAGAAGATGACTCATAAAGTAGTTGGCAATTTTACACTCTCCTAGACTATGTCATTCAGTCATCAGAGAACAGAATCCATCAACAGTAAATGCAATCACAAAGCTCATAACACATAACACAATGTGCTTCACCTTCCCCATGTAGTAAACTGATACACCATATGCATTCACTTTGCAGAGTGCTTGGAAATAGTTCATTTATGGACAATCCATACATTGCTAGTGCTGTAATGTGCAATGTTATCAGTGCAAAATGAAATGTGTTCATTGTCAGCAGACTGATGATGAAGAGGCAAGAACCAAACTTATCTAAAGTCTTCCAAATAAATTTTTGTCTCTTTCTTTTGCACATCATTGCCTGACACAAATAAATTTCATAGATCAGAAAGAAAGGCTCACCTTATTCTGAGCTTTTGCTAGCTGTCCTCTCCTCACATTCGACATCCTGAAGCTCTATAACTTCTACTTTAGAATTTCTTCTTTCACACCGCACATTAAAAGGCACATGGGGGTCCTCAAACATCCCATGGTTGTCTTCATGGTGTCCTTCACAGGATGGAAAACTCCCCCCGCGAGAGTTGTGGCTGTGCACAGCAGGGTGGACAGCAACAGTCACTGAAGCTGAAGCAGTCACAGTAGTGATAGGCTGGCAGTAGGCTGATCCTGAAACACCCATGGCACCAAATGCTGGGCTTCTCATGTTATGAGAACGAGCCTTGTGGCTCAAGCGATCCTTATTGCTAGGTCCTGAATGCCCTTCAGTAGAAATTTCAAAAGCATCCCTGCGAGGGCGGTAAGGAGGTGATCGCAGTCCTTCCCTCACTTCCCGCTTGGGTTGTCTGCCCTGACGCCACACTTGCTGTGTGCCAGTCTCTGAATTTGATTGCAATCTGGGACTTGACTGATGCCTTGACTCTGACTGTACCACCTGAAAGACAGATGCACAGTTACACCTCTGCCATAGCAAGGACAATGAATACTATGCTCTCCTACATTTTATCCTAGGCTCTGACTCTACAAAGGTAATATTCTGTAGTCTTATAACTGTTGATTTTTCCAAACAGTTTTCGTCTGAAGTTATAAGAACCTGGAAAATGTAACATCACAAAAATGCAATGGCTGAAAATATTATAAGCCTCCAATATGCTGGACCACATTTTCAAAAGGACGGATAACAAGCACTTCATCTTAAGTGATTCAGCAAGCAGAACTGCAGGCATTTGGAAAAGCCTCTATTCCATGCAGGCTATATACATAGGATGTTGGTAGGGTAGTTTGTATAGACTGTAGGAATCTGTTTTCTGATTTCTGTAAAAAGCGTGAAGCACAGCAGCCACATCAGTCAATAAACCGTGACTAACTTCAAATGTGGCGCTGCTTGTACCTATTTCTAGGCCTCTGCTGAACAAAAACAGATCCACATTGCTGCTCAGCATGCAGCATCAGCAGGGGTAGGAGACAAGAGTTTTTTCACTTCCCTTTGAAACTGCAGTTCTGCCAACCCAGTAGCAAGATGCAACAGGCACAAGATTTGGATTTTTCTTCTGGACTCTATGAATCTTTCTCCCCAAAGTTTGCAGTCAAAAAGAGATATGTGAGATGGTGATACAGAAGGGGCTATATGGAAGAGGTCTGAATTTCTTAATCATTCCTGACTCTCCGTCTAATAGGTCATGTAGGACAGTCATCAAACAGACTGAGAGTTCTCTCCTGTGGTGGCTGCCAGTATGATGAAATAGCAAGTATACATGCCAAAGATTTCACTTTTGAACCAGCATCTCATACACAACTTGATTATCAAAAAAAGTCTTCATCCTCTGTTTACATGTGCTCTAAGTTTTGGCACAAAGTCATGAAATATAATTAGCTAGAAACATGAAACAGTCTTCCAAAAAAAACCCACAGATTTAAATAAAAATTCTCAAACATTCTTGCCCTTCCAGCAGTCAACATGTGAGATACTTACAGTGGATCTTGCAAAGACAGGATTCTCAGTGGCTTCCACTACTATTTGATGGACTGGTACTGCAGGGGCTTGGGTGGCCTCATAATGATGGAGCTCTTCACTGATGCCTGACACTGTGGTTTGAGAGCTGTACTCTGAATCAGAGGAATCTGATCCATTATTTGTGTGCCCAGGTGGCAGTGCAAACCTCACAATACTGGGAGGTGGCTCAGGAGATGGTGTAGGCAATCTGTTTCGACCATTGGCTGGAGAAACCTGATGATGACAATGCTAACTATAATTACAAGTATTCAGTAACATGCAATTAACATTACCCTTTTAATCAGTAATGCTTCATACAAATGTTCCTCTGCTAAGCATACTCTTCAATGCACCTGACTCCCGTTTAATATTTCTACTAAACTGAAGAAAATGCATGAAAGAAAGACAAGATCTCCTTTTGCGGATATGTGTGTGAAAACAATTACAGAGATTTTTCTAGGTATTATTTCAGCATTTATATGTACATGCAAATGCATTTGCACTTACAGATATATAAATAATATGTGGGCTTCCCTCCCCCTTCAGAATATATTAAGAGTGATTTCATAAATTGAACACATATGTATAGTATAGTTTAGTGGCTACCTGTAAACAGAGACAAATACATAAATAATATTAACACAATTGTATTAACATGTATGTATACACTGTTTGAATAAGGAACCAACAATCTGTTATGAAGAAGAGAGATGTCACACTATTGTCAAAAATGTTTTACTAATATAAGACAAACACCTCAAGTGTTACTACTGCTACACACCTAAATTGTGTACCACTTTTCATAAACACTCATACACAGGCCTGTGAAACATAGCATACTTTTACTAATGCATAATAATGCCTTCTATAAGTAACAGCATAATTGTGTTAAGCACAGTGTAGGTAATGAACAATCAATATATGAATTGAGGGTTTTTTGTTTCTTTGTTTTTTCTGGATTTGGGCTTCAAACGGTAAAATCATTGACATTTAAGTGAAACCTTCAGCCTGTTAAGAACCTTCCTTGAGCCAAGAACATATCGCAGGGACAGGGGAGCCTTTTGGCAGACTTCTGGTCATGGTTATAAAGGTGTGGTCTGCGGACCACCACTGGTGTATGTTGGCCTGCACAGGCCTTCCTGGTGGTCTTCACAGTTAAATATTTTGAGGAATGCAATAGAAGCAGTGAGGTAAGAAAGGAGAAGGTATACATAGAAAAGGAATTGCTTTTTGTAAAATACTGGGGAAAAGTCTAATTTTACCGACTAGTTTGTACTAACAGCATGCTTTGAAAAGTGTGCTTAAAACTACATTTGTACCTAGCTTGCTGTCAGCCTCTGAAACAATGATTATTAAAAGAAAACCCATAATTTAAAAATACAAGTAGAAGAATATCAAATAAATATATAACTACAGCAAATTTAATACAGGTTTTAAATAAAAACAGAGTAAGTACTTTAAACATTTAAAAATCCAGGAAAATATAAAAATTAAAATGTTTATAGAAAAGAGGAGGGGATCTGGAAGGCGTGGGTGCAAAGACAATACTATTATTTCTTTTGATCACTGTTAGTTTTACTGACCTCAGGGTATGGTCCAAAGAATGAAAGAAGAACAGGAAGCAGCACCAATCCATTGAGAACTCCCAGAATGGTTAAGATTGCCAAAACAGCAAAGAAATACCTGAAGTGAGGTTTATGGGATTGGGAAAAGGAGAGAGGAGCCACTTGTTAGTTAGTAACAAGAGATTACGAACTACTCCTAAATATATTAGGATAATACATACATTAAATTGAATCTCAAGTATTTTTCATATTGTACTAAATAATTATATCATTTTCCCTGTACAGACATAGAGTTGTGGTTGTTTTTTTGGGTTTTTTTTTTTTTTTTTTTTTTTTTTTTAACTTGGATTAGACAAGCTGCATTCCACAATTCAAAGTGTTAGTTCATAAAGGAAAGAAAAAAATTACATTTGTTAATTTCTCAGAATCTGGAAGTTTGCAATGTTATTTATGAATGTGTTACACAAACACAAAAATATGGAATGTGCAGCTGAATGAACTGAAAGCACAAATACAATGAAAAGGGGCCCCCATTAGTGAAAACCCAGCAGAAGCAAACAAATGAAGTGAAGGGTGTAGAATTTAAACAATTTAGCCTAGAAGGAAAAGAACTCTTCTTGCAGCAGCTAATCCACTGTGAAATGCTTCTGCATCTTACAGCAGAATCTCTAATTAAATCTCTAGTGTATCAGGTAAGGCTTTCCCTTGCTGTTCATTAATCACAACTTTCCGCCTAGAATTCTGTGAGTTCCAGTTTTACCAAACAGCTCAAATTGCAACCTTCTTACAATACAGAAACCCACTTTCTGCAAAGAAAATGCTGCCCATTCTATAGCGAGCTTCAGCATTGTACTGAGTAAGAGCACTTCACAATGGCAGAGCTGCACTGCAGGCTAACCTTTTGTTGAACAATTTAGCATCTCTGAATACTTTTGTTTTGCGTCAGCCAATTCAAACATAAAGGCTAAAGTACTATGGAAGAAGAAGAAAGTGCACAAGTAGTTGTCCTTTCCCATCGTTGAGGGCTAAGGTCTGGGATCCTTCATGAATACCAAGGTAAACCTGTCAGTAAAAGGAAAGCCTTGCTAGCTGGTATTCGGCACAGCTGGGGCTCAGACTAAACTTAAGGCTGTGTTATAACTAATGATTTCAAGGATCCGGTCTTGGTAAATTCCTCGAGGAGAAGGGGCAGGGTAAGAACTGAGGGCAAGTTTGCTACTAATGGGTCTGCTGATTACATTGTCTAGCTGGCAACAAACTTTACTGCCCCCCCTATTTCCACATCTGATCAAATATTTCAGACTCCTGTAAAACTACAAATACCCTGCTATTGTAAACATTTTGGAATTTCTGATCTACATTAGCAAAAATCAGCAAACCAATCTACTCCATTAACATAAACCATCAGTACGTTATACTGGGACAGAAATCAACAACAGACATTAAAAACATTTGCATCTCATCCATCTAACACTAGGATAAACAGGAGGATTTTAGCTCTGACCACTCAGAGTATACAATGTCTGTTAATTTACTTAATCTTCCACACTGTTGGATTAATCCATCCCTTTCCGGAAGTTTGGAACCTTCTTCACCCAGCGTAACAATACTTAGGCTCTGATAGTTTATATTACTGTATTATTAAAATAGGCCAACTAAAGTCAGATTGTGCTAGAAAATGAGAAACTGATGGCCAAAAAGAGTAAAATAATGTAAGTTGAAAAGTTGAAAGGCTCATTTTATACACGAAGAGAATCCAAATTTGGTGTGAAGGGCTGCCACAATCATTTATTTGCTATGACACAAAAATATGCTTGTCAAAATCTAGTTTGTTAAATTTGAAAGTAGAAGACCAATGTACCCCTGCAGTTTTAGGTTAAATGTGTAAGTCAAGCATTCTATCTCTCACAAGATCAGGTCCTAAAAGAATAATTCTACCCTATTTCTTCAACATCAAAAAAACAAAACAAAAAGATCCCGTTCTCTAAATAAATAGATAGATAGATAGATAGATAAATTCTATCCCCGGAGATGCAGTATCCAAGTAATAATCATCTCCATGAAGGTTTCATGAGGTCCAACAGAAAGCTTCCTACCATCTTGCTGTCTTCAGATCTTACAAATATAAATAAAAAAATCTTTGTAAGATTCAACAACCATTCTCCCAAATTCTGCCTCTGACATTTTGCTGCTGTTGTTATGTGGATGTCAATGAAGTCTAGTTATCTATCCAGCTTACATCTACCTGAGTGGTTAAGTTACCTTCCAAAGAACTTTTATTTGCCTCAACCCAGTTTACGGCTTGTGTTTTTTTGCATGCTGCAGTTTGTCAAAAAGAGCATGTGCTGCTGCTAAGATTTTACAGAGCTATTTGGAATAGATTGCAATCTATTTCACTGCACTTCTCAAATTCCCCAAAACGTGCTCTCCTCTCATATTTGACAAATTCACATTCTTAATTAAATCCACAAGAAACAGTTCACCTGTAGTTCTAAAACAGAAGAGCCATCAGGCTTTTCTTTACAAAAATTTAATATGAAGTTCTGTGGTCATGCTTATGGTTCCCCAGCTCCAAACAAGAGCTTTCTTTCTCTCTCCCTACTTTCTGCACTGCCATAAACCTGTCATATAAAACAGAAAGAGATGGCTCAGAGAGTATCACTTGCAGCACAGTTGCAGCACATTTTTAAGTTCGTGCGTCTTTTCAGTGCAAATTTTTATGCATACAAGAAGTCTGGAGCATCTAAAAGTTAAACATCAAACCCAGCTAACACAGGACCGTACCAGCTGTTTTGAACTGATTCAGAACTGTAATTAGCCAGCTTTTCTAAAGAGGGGCCTTTTTTTTTTTCCCCTCTCATGCTGGGAGTCAAATTTCCCTAGAACAGATTTTAATACCAGCAATACCAAAACTACTAGGTCTAGCACACAAGGAGTAAGTAGAACAGAAGGAAAGCAGGACCAAGATGCAAACATGCTTGATATGCCATGCACAACAATAAAAGGACAGATACACTGAAATGGTTAAATATTAAAAGCACTCTTATTTTTATTCTAAAAATAAAGTCAAGAAACACACAAATGCTTTACCTGACAATAAAATCAAACTCTGATCCTGCAAGCATTAATACTCCAAGAAGAGTGGACACAGCTCCATCCAACACTGGTGCAAACATATGTTCCAATGCAAGGACAGCCCTACGGTTCTTATCTCCTATGGCAGTTAAAAATGCCTACAAAACAGTGAAATTCATTTAATTACACATATATATACAACATGTCAAACATCTTTTCTCACAGCATGTAGTTTTTTGCCAGTTAATTATTTCAGTTCATAATGTATGAAAATATCTCTATAGCTGGCCAACCTTCCAGACACAGCCTGAATCTGCATTGATAGCACAAAGCTGCTACTGAAGTCACAAAACCAGAGCAAGCACTGATTACATAGAGTAATACTTTCAGAGACAATTTTGTCCTCTTGTACTATTTGACATTTGAAGTTGTCAGCTTTGCTTATTTCCACCTAGAAATAATTCAGTTCATACTTTATGTGTAAAAATCACATGGCTACTCTCCTCACTCCTGAAGGGATATGGGTTCTGTTACTGTAGTGGGAAGTTTGCTTTAAAAATAGCCAACATTGATTCTGGTTTTCCTACCCACTTGTCACTGATCATGGATCAGTGGCCTGCAATTTCATGCACACATTTTCAGTACAAGCATCAAGTCTTTCTGTCTCATTACAAAGAAGTGTCCATTGGTAAAGTGTATTTCTCTGCACATATCTCAGGATCCAGACCAACAAGATTACCAAATGATGAAAAGCTGCCAGTGTATTCAGCACAATTGTTATAAAGTAATTCTGTAGACTGTGTGCTGCTTTAACACTCTTCTATCTTTTACTACTCGAAAGCTAGCAGCCTTAGGAATAATGCTGAACACTGTAGTATCTAAAATACTATGACTCCTGAAATGTCAGTTTCGCTCTCTGACTGCTTATTCAACGAGCTGCACCAGGAATCCTCGGTTTCTTATTAACTGGTCTTCTCAAAAATTAATTAACTAGTGAGTCTACTCACTCAACAGTTTGAGAAGACAGCAACTTAAGGAATAACTCTTCTTATGATCTTTCTTTGGGAATTCTCCATCACCTGCTAACTACATGAGTTCATGCAGTTATCTTCCTTTTAGTCCTGATGTTTAAGTCTCGCTTCTCTACACCTTACCTTACTCTATACACTCTATACCTTACTTTCACTTGCCTAACAAATTAAGGCTGAAATCAGTCAACACATCAGAAAGTGATTTGGTGGGACAGGCAAACCAAAGACGTGTACTTACACATACAGAGAGAGATTTATAACCCTAATTTCCATTGCAAGCCATGCAACATTAATCTTTAGTATTGGAATAATAGTGGTCTGTGGAGTGAAAATTAATGTATCCAGGGTATTTTACATTCCCATATACAAAATAGATAAAGAGCTTCTCTCCTCACATTTTCCTACAGACTCTGTGCTTGATGTGCATTAGTGAGTTCTGAAAACAAAATGCAGCTTTTTCATGTGGAAAATGAACTCAAATCCATTTGAATGTTAGCGGTGGGCATTAAACAATATTATGTGATTCTGAAAACCTCCTTTCAAAGGTTTCTGTTCCATAAAATACAGAATGTACATACAAGAGGGAGCAAACAGCTACACAGCACAGCAGCAATAACAGCCACGCTGCAGACAATGGCTAAGAGAGTCTAGACTGTAGTGATACACAGTAAGAGCTCTGCTTTATCTACATTTATCTATCACTCAGACAGCTAGATACAAGACCCCTACTCATGACCTTAACCACAGCACTTAGGAACAATTGAATCAAATTCAACTCAATTCTTTCAGAAATACAAATGTTGCAAAAAAACTGTCTGAAGTATTTGTCTGATTTTCTTCTGAGAATCACATTACTGATTCAATGAAACTAAGAATTTGTGATTAGAAGATTGATGCAATTTTATTTTAAAATACTATGTAAATGCTTTACGTACCAAAGCAATATGAACAGTGAATTCCACACCAATTCCAACAGAAGCAATCAGGATAACCACAGGGACTGCACTTAGTTTTATTCCAATTAGACC
Organism: Lagopus leucura; assembly: GCF_019238085.1. Taxonomy (NCBI): domain Eukaryota; kingdom Metazoa; phylum Chordata; class Aves; order Galliformes; family Phasianidae; genus Lagopus; species Lagopus leucura. Next base: position 13,888,269 of record NW_024962272.1, read on the forward strand.
CATCATGCCAAACAGCTCCACAGTCATCAGAGCCAGCACCACCACCTAGATAATTTCAAACAGCTATTAGTAATTCTTCATACTCTATACAAATGAAGGAAAAGACACTTTAGAAAAACTTTTTGACTACAAAATGTACCCCTCAAAGCAATCCTATGTGTCATTACACTCAGACTTGCTAAAGAGCTGATTTGAATTATACTCCTAAATTATCAGGCCAAGCATCAATTTTCTGTTCATTACAATTTACCAGTGATTTGAAAACTGTTTTTTGTTTTGTTTTTTGATTTTTTTTTTAATGGATTCCTATCAAAGCATGCAATTTTTTTCCCCACCTGTATTATGACAATCATTTTTTAAAAAGTAACTTACAACCACAAGTATTGGAACACTTTTTCATAGAACTGTATATGTGAGCATAACTCTTAGTAGGCTCGAAGCCTATAAGAAAGTGAATGCTGTAATCAACTGATGACTCTCACGTTACAGAAAGGCTTTGAGCTTTGAGGATACTTGGGGAGATTGACATGAACAAAGGGAAATGTTACATCAGAAGGCAAGTTTTATTTTTCTTCCGTCTATCTTGTAAGAAAAATTGAGGAAAAGGGAGGGGAAGAAATTCATAGAATCAACTTTAAAGTTTCTAAAACTGAGCAAAAATAAAATATACACGTTGTGGTGGGCTCTGAAAAAAAACTTTTCTAAGGGAAAAAAGCATGCACCACAATAAATGATTTTGCAAGTTAATGAATCAAGAATAATAACATAAATTGCTTAAGTGCTATGAAAAATATTCTAGACTAAACATTTATCTTTTAACATACCTGTCGTATAAACGTACATTACAAAAACCAGTAACCATTTTATGCTTTTGTACTTCAGGCATTTTATAAACCACACAATAGTTTATGGAAGTTAAACATAGGAACCTCATCATTCAATTTAACTCGAATGTTTACTGTGAGACTTACGGTGCCTTGCAAAAAGCATGGAGGAGTATTCTCTTCAATTTAGAATTTTATGACTCTTTCTCATCAATAGCCTAGTTACACTCCCTCCACTGTATGCACCGTACAACCTAAACATTTCAGTCTTTCCAGAAAGACCATGTTCGAAAATCAGTAGGAAAATTTACAGGCAAGTTAGTCACAAGCAAGTCGAGAACTAACACTGTCTGATAAAAGAGGCGAAGGAATAAATAAATAAGAATAACTTCAGTATAATTCTCAATTTTCCTCTCTTCTTTACTTCTCACGTTAATATGCATCTGAGCAAGGGCAAAAGTTTATATATCTTAATAAAAAACATTTAAAACTGAAAAAAAAAAAAAAAAAAAAAAAAAAAAAAAAGTGGCCAAAGGATTAAGGTTATTAAGGTTTGTACCTTTAGTGTGAACTCTACTCTCTCAAGTTGAATAAATATATAATGAATGATGCAATATACACACTCCACCAGAGGCCCAGACATAAACAAAACCTTCCCGACTACAGCAAGAGCTATGCTGAAAGGAATTTGACTTCAACAAAGACCCTTATAATAAACTTACAATGATCCCAGCCGTCCAGGGGTTTAGGAGGAAGAGGGCACACACCAGAAATGTGCAAGCCAAAACCACACTAATGGATAAGAGGAGCCAGTGACGAAGCCCAATGTACTGCTCCCAGAATAGAAACGGGTAACCATTTGGGTAGCTAGCGATCCCGAGGCTGGTGTAGTTATTACAGATAGCTCTCACTTTCTCAATAGCTTCCACAAAGTCAGAAGTCTCACGCAATCCATTGAGGTAGAAAGGAAACTGAGCATATTCTATGGGCTCAGCTGCTGGAACTAAGAAAGGATAGCAACGTTTAAATGAGTGCTTAGGCAGAAGAAGATACACAGAGAGCATGATTAACAAAACATTTTGTTCCCCATAGCAAAATGCTTAAAGTTTTTAAATTTTAATTTTATATCTTTTGAGCAACAAAGATTTTAAAACTAAATACACAAGATGACTATACTTCATCATACAGTGCAAAAGGACAAATACAGTCTCTATTAGGTTCCCAAACAATTTCACAGTAATTTAAGAGCAACAGATATATTTTGAAGTATTTAGTCTTCAGTGCTACAGTGCATTTTAATGACTATCCTGCCAAAAGCCCCTGTCTGCAGTATAAAATAGAAGATCATGTCATGTTAAACATTTCATCCACATTTTATGCAAACACAGTTCCTTTGAAATTAGAGGTGATTTCCCTGTTATTAAAAATGAGGAAAATTATATTCAGTGAGGTAGGCTAATTTTCAGATTTCCACTGACTATTTTGAGCCACATTCAGAAATCAGTGTTACTTTTGAAAAAAAAATCCTTAATATAAACATAATGGCTCAATAAGGAAGCACATAACCTGTTATCCTTCAATTTGACAAACCAAAACTATACATACCTCTTCTAGAGCTTAATGCTAAGTCTACTGTATCACATGAAAAAAAAAAGCTTCCACAACAAGCATTCTGTTACTGCCGTTGTGTGTTCCAGACCCTGCAGGGTCATTCAGCTGACTTGCTAAACATGATTTGCCCTATTATAATCTCAACTATAAATTTTCATTAAGACAAGACTTGGCTGACTGCCAAAAAGCTCTAGGGTTCAGATTCACTGAAGTACAGCTAGCTTGTTACCCAATCACATTTCCACGTGCATCAGGCCTCCCTCACATGCCCTCTCCATTTTCCCACTGGTGTGCAACTAGCAATCTTCCCAATAAACTCAAAGCTGAAGCAAAGCAATGCAAACTGGCTGCTTGGGAAGACAGTGAATGGCATAAAATAGGATTGCTCCCCTACATAAGTAGCTCTTGTACCTATTGGTGCTGGAAAGTTAGACATATGAGATAACATGATAAGAATCCCTTAGGTATTTAGAATTGAAGACAAACATGATATAATCTCAGTGTTACCACTTCAGAATAACACAGGCAGCAATTTCAAGCAACTTCCAAGTTCCTCCCACAGAAAAAACTATCAGGCAGCGCTAAAAAGTAATGTTTATTACTAGCTTTTAAAGGTTCACAGAATCACAGAATGTTTTGGTTTGGAAGGGACCCGTAAGATCAACTGATTCCAGCTCCCATGCTATAGGCAGGACACCTCCCTCTAGACCAGGTTGCTCAAATCCCCGTCAAGCCTGGCCTCAAACACCTCCAGAGCCCTCTCTTGAGCATCCTCAACCACGCTGGGCAACTTGGTCCAGTGAAACTTCAAGTGCTATAAAATTCATTTTTCAACATGATAGAACACTGCAGTGGTACCACATTTGCAATGGTGCATTTGTCTCTTGAGGCTAACAGAGTAACATAATATATTGTTCTGTTTATGCTTCAGAGCCCTGTATAGCATCAACCAACTAGAGTTACTCGTCCTTGAAGGAAAGAGTGGGGGCACTTATATAAACTGTAGGACGTTAAGATGAAACGTTACTTACTTCTTAGCCTTGTTTCTGGCATATAGTCTGCTTTGTCATGCACCCATTCTGGGCGGTGAGGCCGGATGTTGGCTTGCGAGGCAGCATAGGCCACCGGGTCATTGCTAACCCAGGCTGTCAGGTAGATGTAGAAAGCATTTGGGTTAATGATTCCATCTGCATCCACCAGACGCTGTTTAGTCAACTGCAAAATGGAAAAATTAAGACTTTCAGAATGAGTTTTGGTTTTGGAGCTCTTGCTGTAATGTTTTCAGCAAAAAAACAAAAACAAACAAACAAAAAAAAACCAAAAACAAAACCAACAAAAAACTACTCGTTTGACAATAAATTCTAAAAAAGTAGTGATAATAAAGTGTTTATTTACAAATTAATACTCATATAGCATTTACCATAACCACTAAACCTGTAGATAGTTCCAGAATAGAGTGAAGCAACTACAGCTGAATTCTGAGCCTGCAGCCACAAACGAAAAAACAACCAAGTTGGAGAAACATTTCAAGAAAGGGAAGAAAATCTGGCAAGAGTCCCTATACACGTCTGTGTGCAGTTAACCTCTGTTGTTAACACCGAAGGAAATGCCACCCAGTAAATGGAGGAGAGCTATAAAAATAAAACAACATCTGTATAAATTTTCCTAACACTTGCCTCCTATGACCTATGTATTCAGAAAATGCCCAGCATCAAGAAAGTCGACAAGTGCCCTTTGTTACTCAGGTCATCATGAGCAACTGTATCTGTGGGGTAAACAGCAGTGGCACACTTCCAGCATTCTGTAGCCAAACACTCCACAGCTAGGGCCATGACAGAGGACCCTGGGGGTGAGAAGTATTATTGGGTTTTTTGTTTGTTTGTTTTGTTTATTTAACATTCTGGCCTGGCTCCAGCTTCAGGACTTTTTAATGAAAAGAAAAACAACAGTGACGGTCATTTGAAAAAAAGAAAAGAAAAAAAAAAAGCTAGATTCCAAAGATCTGGATTCAATTAATCCACAGGATATGCAACAACTGCATGTCTTCAAGCTGTCTTTGGATCTGCATAGTATAGATCTCTGCACCACACTTTTCTCCCTCCCAGGCACAGGAAATTGTATCAGCAGCTGTAGTCCAATCACATTTGTTCCACCGTGTACCTGGTACACACTCCCAAACAAAACCTCACTTAAGGTCTTCTATTCTACTCCTTTTATTTCTTTAATTCACTGCTAAAGCTTCAATCCGATCTGACTGCATGCTGCATGTTGCTATACAGCAGCATTTTACACATCACAGTAACTTTAAATAGTGTGCTCTATAAAATCTTTCACCTTTAATGCCAGCGAAAGAAGGAAAAACAACAAGCAGATCTGCCAAGAAACTCATTAGAAATATTATTCCTCTGCCTAAAAGCACATGGAATCAATAATGATTCAAGGAAAGGAGAAGTTAGATGATTGCAGAATGTCTTCTTCTTATTAAAGATGAAATTGATTTAAATACAATTTTAGTTAAAGAAGTCAAACCTAGTATGCAGTCATCTAACAATGGCTACAGTAGTTGTATGCTGTTATAATCTTCTAAAAGGAGACCAGGTGTTCTATTCAGCAGTTCAGCCAACTGTCATTCCTGACTCTACCACAGTGTATCTGTATTTATGACAACAGTACAAGAATATTATACTACCATTCATCAGTTACCTTCTTCAAAATTTAGGTTTTTAATGAAGTGATAGCAAATACTAGGTGCAACATCCCAGAGCTGAGCAAAGTTGATACTACAAGGAAATTTGATTCAAATCAGGAACGATGCTACTTATGACAACATGACTAGCACTGGCTCTGTGTCTCATGTAGTTTCAGCCTCCATACAACCATGTACATAGCTATGCACCTTCCAAAACAAATTCAGTGAAAACAGAGCGCATTTCAGACAGGAGCAGCATGTAACACATCAGTCAGTAATCACCAGTAACAGGCATTCCCAGCGTTGATTGTGAAGGCTTCGCAACACAGCCCAGACAGCAATTACACATAGATCTAGCAATGTCAGCAAGGCCATGCAGTATGGTGTGACTTAAACATTTCAATGCAGAAAGATGGAAAAGTGACTACAACATGCTCTTTGCATCTCCTCCGACTCCTGATGACTTTGTGCAGTCCTGTATAAACCAATAAGGACTCTGATACAATACCTGACTGATGTCAATGGGCTTTGCTCGGTTGCCTGTTTGTACCAAGAGTTTGTAAGCCAGAACAGCATCATCAGATCCATTTTTATAGTTGTTATAAGTGATTTTCCCAGTTTCCCAGTCACTGTCAAATGCATCCTGAAGTCCTGAAGAGTCAAGAGAAGCAAAGAGAAAATAGAAGAAACAGGTAAGAAATCAGTATTAGAAACAAATTTCAGTAGGAAGAAAGAAGAATTACTCTTTTCATTGTAAACTTTGACCATCTATGGCTTAAAGCAAGAAGAAAAAAATCCATTTGCAACCTCTCATATTTGCACTCCTCATTCAGTCATTGTGTGGTAAGGCATAAGTACTGCTAGCACATTCTGTATTCTGTGCAGAAAAAAAGTGAGAGAAACAAGAAGGTGCACAGGAGAAGCCGCAAGACCATTCTTACATCATGATGAGCAGCAAAGCTGAATGGCAGATGCAATGTGCACTGGAGTTACCAATCATCACAACTAGTAACCTCATCATATAGAGGAGATTTGGGATAAGAACAAGACTCTCAGATCTGACATCCTCAGAGATTTTTCCAAGTTTTCATAGCCTCACCACTGCTTGACAGCAATGCTATATGTGAGACAGCAACCAAGCACTCTGCTTGGAGAAAAAAGTGGGGAAGTGTTAAAGATGTCTGCAAAAAAAAGTATTTTTCCTCAACGATATACAATTTCAGAATCATCACACTCAAAATCCACTACCACATTTGCATTTATTGCCCCTGAAAACAAAGCTGACTTGGATGGTGCCAAAAAAGAAGAGGCTGAGTTAAGCCTTAGTTTAACATAATTGCCTGCCCTGTAGTTGAAGCCAGAGAACCAATTAGTCCATTATCTGGCAGAAAAACACCCTCCATGCTTCCCCCTTTTCTCCCTCCCCAGCAGAATCCTGGCCAAGTGCATTAAGCCACAGAGGAGGACACACACCACTCTCATTAACCGTTCTGGGCTACTGCAGAGCACTGAGGCAACAGCTCGAGCGATGTAACCAGAAATTCCACTACAACAGGAAAAAAAAAAACACTCAAACTTTAAACTTCAAACAGCAACTCAGCTGCTTCTCGAGCACAGCGTGAGTGAACACGATTTTGTCAATTTGTTCCATCTGTTCAACTTGTGTAGCTAATACAAGTCGTGGGATCTGCTGCCAGCACATGTAAAGATCACAGCCAACACCTATTCAGTCTCAACTGTTATTTTCCTCTTTGCCACCTTTTAAGGGGGAGGAACACCTCACAGTACAAATTTGGATCATATTTAGAACAGGAAGCCACAGCCTGGTACAAGTAGGCTCTGTGCAAACAGAGGACAAACCGCATGTCCAGGAAAGGGAAGGAAAAGGCCAGGAGGTGGTGGTGGTGGTAGAAATCACCAGCCCACCTCACAGCCGCACTGAGGAGCTATAATGAAAACCATCATTACAGATCTGATAGGTTAGCTACAGCTGTAAGGAGATAAGAATGAGGGAAGAGAAAATATGGCCTGACACTGCCTTGGGGCCTAGGTGCTCACACCATCAAAAAACGCCCACTCCCCTAGAAAGCTGCCTCCTGTGCTGTCTACAAAATTGCTCCCACTGGTAAAGCCAGGAAGTTGGGAACAAAGTGATGCAACAGGCCTGCCAAATCTATCATTGCAGCCCCTTGATACTTGTCCAGGATGAGGATGCTTCCCCACCAGGCTTCTTGAAATCACCAAAGGAGCTTCACAGCCCCCTTAATAGTGCTGCTTGTTGGTGCCCTTTGAGTGGGAAAACACTATTTAAGACTTGAAGAAATACATACCCATCCTTCCAGAACACAGTTCGGTTCTCAGTTTCTCAGGAGGTGGCTAGGTGAGAACATTTCTGCTACCATAATTATCATATAAGTGATGATTTGGGGAAGTAAGAAGGCTGTGAAAAAAGCATGAGGGGAAAAAAAGGAGAGCCCAACAAAGATCAGCTCAACTTTTAAGTAGAAATTGTTTCCTTTGGTAACAGGAGCACACAAACTGCTATGCTAACCAATGCCTGGGGAAGAATTTCCATCCTAATATGTAGGTAGAACTTCCAGACTAATATGTAGCTCCTGTCACAGGGCTAAACTGATATATAAAACCAAATATACTCCACATGTAACTTGACCAACCTGTGTTGAAAGGTATGCTAAAAAAGATGAGCATATTTTACACTGCAACAGGCAGAAGTTCAGCTCTTTCACATCTCTCACTCTCTGTCCCTTCACTGCTCCTAAAAGTCTGATAAACTCTCCAGCTCCATTCCCTTTTATATCTTTATTTCTCATTAGGTATAATTTCTTTACACTTTGGGCCATCTTGTTACCGACCTTGCTGAAACTGGAAGTTTGAGGAAAGAATACCAAGATACCACTCCATTTCCAGAGAATTTCAAAGTTTGATTGTTAAAATTTCCTTGAGATGAACAGCAGAGTCACTGCTAGCAACATATGCATTTTTATCATAAACTGTTTCCACCAACTATTTTAAAGACTTTTAATCTACTACAGAGGTAATTTAGATTAACAGAAGGTTTCTGCTGATGCCTTTCTGCAGAGAAATTTTTTAAAAATTAGGGAATTTGTATGTTACTTATGGGACATTTTTATATCAGCAGTGACTTTTGCTTTCTAGTTCAGAAGGAGGGGAAGTCCTCCAGAATTATGTGGGAAGCTGAAAAGGGGGTGAAGAAATTCCTACTTAACCACGTGAACAGTTGGCACTATGAAATATAAGATGACACTTTGCAGAAACTAGCCTAATTACAAGCCACCATGGAATTCAAGCTACCTCATTTAAATTTGGTCACCTACAAAATAACATTTCCAATTGAAAGTTAACACTAGTCATTCATTTATTCAGTTGCATTTTCAGTAGCAGAAAGCACATCAATATGACTGAATACCATGAAAAAAAGTACAGGGAAAATTGCAAGGACAAGTGCATCAGGCTGACAGCACTCTGCTGTAGGGAAACTACAAGCATTCAGCTAAACCAAGGAGGCTATCTTCCTAAAAAAATGCTTTTGCACAACACTGTTGCTTCCCTTCAGTCCATTTTGTAAACTGTTGAACAAATGCATAAATGTCAGAAGGCCATCTTGAACCTTTAATCTCCACAGTACTGAATTCCCAGTGAAGACAGTAGGAATTAGGCACATAGTTCAAAAGTCATTCCTACTTTGATTATCCTGCTCACTTCAGCACACAACAATGCAGCAACAGAACTACTTCCATCTCATAAAGGACATTCCCTCGACCCAGACTAAAACTTCACCCCATTTGTAAAATCTGTTTTCACTTTCCCTTCTCTTCACTCCTTTGATTTCAGTCCTAGTTGGCAATGACCATGTACCCTTCCGTTCACTACTGTCTGCACCTTCAGATAATCCCTTAAATATGACAACAGTGACAGTTTTTACTATGATAGGTCACTTTCCCCCCAAGTTAATGCCTTGTATCCTTCTCTACTGCTTTGTAAATACAGTATCAGTCAAGATGGCCCAGTCTTAACAAAGCAGTTAGCTGTTTCATCCTAATTGTTCCAGTCCTGAGGAAAGTTGAAAGAAGGGGTAAGGACACAGATATAAACACTAAGCAGTGATCATCGTGATTAATTTGAAACTAGTGCATGATCAAAAGGCAAAACAATATGCTGTCTGTCACAGGGCTGGCACAAATACTTGAACTATCCCAAATCAGGCTTCATGGAAGTGTCCCTGACCACTCCTGTAGAATTTTAGCTCCTTGTGTCCAGGGTACCAGGATACTCACAGCTGCTCTAAAGGAAGAACAGCAGAGGGGAAGGAAAGAAGACATGCAGGCTAAAGTGGACTAGAAAGGCAAGAAGAGAACAGTAACACCTCAAGACTAGCGGAGATGTGGAAAGGTCATATATGAATGTGTACAAGCAGCATAGAGGAGATATGGAGGCATTGGTTGGTGAAGAACAGACGAGCCCTTACCATGAGGAGGGGATTAGAAAGAGGCATCCAAACGTAAAGGTAAGAGGTAGCCTCTGAAGGGAGTAACAGGAAAGCAAGCAATCTCAGAGCAAAAGCAAGTGGCCTGGCCTCCAGCATTTCATTGTGAGAAGCCAGCAAAGCAGCAGATCCAAGACCACCTTTTCTTAATTTTACTATTGTCAAACTGTGCTCATGTTCAGCACTAATATGTGAAGATCCTGAACACAATCTGCTCAGATTTCTACCTCACAGGTTCCAAAGGTAGAACCTGCTTTCCCTATTGTGGTTATTATTTGGTTGTCCAAAAGAAAAGAAATAAAATAAACACCAGCATTATAAGAGATTGGAAAAGCACATAGAAATGTGTTTGCTTAGGAAGCTACAGGGTATGTTAAGGTTTCAATATGGCAAAACACAAAAGTTGTACTGAATTTTCATCCCATTGACACTGCTTTCTTCCCTTGCTTATGAGAGAAAAAAAAAATAAGTAAAACTTACAATAAGGAGACTGCAATGAATGGACCCGGTACATTTTAAAAATAGAAATAAAACAATAAAACAGCTGAGACTCTGTTCTGTTTGATTCTACCGGTGTATTATATATGCAATAGACTCAATAATTTTACTATGTATGTCCTTTAGATGCCTCTGCTTTCCCAATACTGCCTAAGAGATTTTCAGAGGGAAGAAAATATCTCCAAATACTGGTAGTTATGTAAATGTTTTCTGAGAATCATTGGCTGCATCTGTCATCTGTAAATAGTTAAGGTAAAAATATACAGACTCACTAAGTCAGCATAATTAATTTTTCTGTTGGCAAAAAGCTTGCTGAAGATCCTTTCAACTAAAATGGCAGAGGTGAGATAGGCATATTTCAAGGAGAGTGCACTTGCTCACAGCAGAGAATAGTTAAATTTGCTGAGATGTAACTGTACAATTTAATTTGATACAAAAAAATTATTTGTCTCAACAGGTGTTATTATAGTATCTTTAACATCTTTATTATGCTGACTTCAGTATAATTATCATCAGAGTACCTGAAAGGCTGTGTGTCTCCCATCTCAACCTCTACCCCTTTATAATTCAGCTCAGAAAAAGCAGCACCACACAAATAGCAAAGATACTTGACTAGAAATCTAGAATGTGTGGTGCACTCATGGTCCAATAAAATGCCTAAACCACACTGGATTTTATTCATGCCAGCAGTCTCAGCTGAAGCCAACAGGATTGCTCATGCTGAAAGTTAAGCCCGTGCCAAAATACATTGCTGAGGTGGGACTTTTCATTTACTGTTCTCAAAACACTCAGCAAACATTTATTTTCCCAAGACACTGGACCATATTTGGCCACTAATTTTAATCAGAATTCCTCACTGTTGTTGTTGTTTGGAAGTTAATGGCGTGAGATTGCCTCTCACACTTACAATCTTTAAAAGCTTCAAAACTGTCTTAAGGAGTAGTAAACTTAGCCACAAAGAAGAAAACTGTTAAGAAAAAGGAAAGCAATATTCAAACTCAAATCAGAACGTCGGCATCCCCCTGCTGTAAGCAGTCTTTAACTGTGTGGCTATATTGGAAAACAGAAATATTCCTACAGTGATTAAGTGCTTGCTAATGCAGAATAAAGGTACATTTGTGCAATTTTTCTCTTACCTTGCAGCCAGTCTCGAAAGTAGTGTAACCACATTTTGGGAAGCTGCCTATCCTCTTCCAACAAAACATATGTCACATTGCTGAAACTTCTGTGAAGTTCGTAAAGTAAGTGCTGGACATTTGGATAGTCTGCTTTCTGTGTCACTATGTACATATTGTAAAACGAAAAGTACTTGAACTGTGCGGCAATGAAGTCATATTCCCGTGTCTCCCGAGGTACAATGTCTGTGAGATCTAGCCCATCTCTCACCCGGGTAGTTCCATAAAGGCTAAGCCCAAGTAGGCCCAGGAAAAGAAAAATAACCACAACCTGCAATAGCAACAACAAAAACAGAAATGCATATGGTTTTAGGTTTCTTTAGAAACTAACAATTCATAGTGGCACACAACTGAACTAGATTCAACATTAATACCCATCACTACATACTCTTAAGCCTATTTTTCTTATCTGTTTTTTCATACACACATACACATAATGCAAGGCTTAGATAATTTGTGTTTTACTGAAAGGTCTCTAAAGCATGGAAAAAAAATTTATATGGTAATAAATAATGGCTTTAGTTACGTAGTTCACAAGCTTATGTTACTGTAAGTCAACAAACCCTCCCCCCCCTTTAATTTACCTTTGAAACTATATGACTATTCTGCTAGCGATATAAAATTTTTGAAGTATGAACAAACCTGCAAAATTATTAAGAATTCCTATTGAAAAAATTTTATTCCTTAGTTCATTATTGTTTATTGCAAAATATTTATTCCTTAGTTTATTATTATTGTCAGGGCAATTTTCCTTGCAGACAACGCAGAAGTCTTTTTTCAACAAACAGGTAAACTGTTCTCCGATTACCTTAGCTTTTGGTTTTAGGAGGAATGGCGCATAATGTTTTTCTGCAAAAGTTGAGAGTGTCCACTTTGTACAGGGTGGCTCAAGGCAATGCACACTGGAGTCCGAGAACTGGGAGAGCAAATCCCTTGTCGAGCTTGTGCTTTCTGGGCTCTGGCAGCTAAGACTATCTTGAGCCACTGTCACAGGCTGTACTGATATTTCTGATCGTGGCTCCGCAGTGGTGTAGTACACTTGTGTATGAGGATCATACTCAGTGCGCAACTGCACTGTAGACTGCATTGTAATCTGAGTTTCATGTGCAAAGCTGTGACTGCTGTACGGGGGTGGAGGACTGTAACAAATATTGTCATTTTCTGCATATGCTTGAGGCTCGATCTGAATCACTCTAGTGACACATGGACTGTAAGAGAAGAAAAAAACATTGCTTACATTCTTATTTTAATCAGACTAGGCAGGATAATCTGCTTCTGCCTGAAACCGTTTCTACTACTTTCAGATGGTTTATGTTAATTATCATACTTCAACATGAATCTTCTCCAATTCTAAATGCAGATGCTACTTAGACATGGTTCTAATTGTAAATATGCACAGATTTCTTATCCTCAATGAAGCAGAAACCACCATTTGTTTGAAGACATCGAGATAGACTCATGTAAATCCATTAATTAATTATACATGCTAATCAGTTCAATAGCCAGGTAGTCACACACAGTCTGAATGTGTAATGTGTATGTGAGTTTGCATTTGTGCACCCACACTTAGAATTAGGCTATTTAAATGAAAATGCAAACATATAAAATACTGAGTTCTTCTGTTTAGAACAATTGAAGTAACTGTTAAATAATAGTTGAGCCTTCTGCGTAAGATCTCAGACTTCTGCGAGGCAGCTTGAAACCACATGCCACACACACACAGAATGCTTTAAAAATGAAGTAAACATATGCAAACATGCATAGGCATTGCCCAGGTAGGATGGGCTAAATGAAGAGAGAACATTTCAGAAGTATTTCTTGAAGCATTCTTTTTATTTTAGTCTAAGCGAGAACATAATATATTGTGATGGTGGTGTTGGTTTTTTTAACTGACAGAGATATTTTAGTCTAAGTGAGAACATAATACATACCTAGTTTGTGGTGGTGGTGGTTTTTTTTTTATTGACAGAGATAAATCTCTTCTTGTAAATAAGAAATGACAAACTGATGACAGAAAATGGCATATTTTTCATCAAATGAATAAAACCTACCTAAAAAAAGAGGTATTCAGAATGTTGCTTACCTAAACAAAACAAGCTGTTATTAACTGAATTTCCTCATATATAAATAAGCTCAAATTCTGATAAATATTTGGTGCAACTACTGGTGGTGGAATACATGGGTAGTCTGATTGCCTCCTACTTTTGAGAATTAAGCCTCCAAAACTGAAGCACATTAAACTGTCCAGTGAAAATACAACTTAATCAGAAACAGAAAGCAAGAGTCCTGTCATGTGATCAACTCCTTGTTCTAGCCACTCACTAAAACAAATTTTGGAAAGTCCTTTCTCTCTTTGGTATCAAAATCAAAAGGTCAAATACAGAGACAGATCACAGTAGCAAACACAATTTGGTCACTAGCAATATGATCAAGACAATAAAATACTGCTGCAGTGAACACCCACTCTGGACAAGGAACAGTAGCACTCAATGACCACAAAAGGACACACCTCATCAATCAATCTGTCACACATTCTCACCTTGTAAAACAGCAGAATATATCCAGTCTCCTGTCTTCCCGACGATAAAGGTCCATGCTCAGTATAGCAGGAAAAATTAGCAGAACCATTGCGAAGTTGAATACCACCACAACAGCTGCCTGGAGATCAGTCATAAGAGAAGCAGTATTGATTCTTAGCTTCATGGAGGCCATCATTTTTACAAAGCTTTAAACCTCCTTTCAGTTCCCATTTACCCACTCATTTATCATACCTACCTGTTAGGCGCTTTCAAGCCTCTCCTCAAGGGAACTTAATATATCTCAATATAACTCAATATAAGTTATAACTCAAGGGAGTTATATTTTTACTTTTCAGTTTCATTATGGTAGTCCTATTGTAGTTAGTTTCTTTTAATACTAAACTTCGTCTGTTTTAACGTGTCTGTGCCTGGAGATGTAGTGGCACCATGATTTTTAAAGTGGAAAAGACATGAATTAATAAATCACCCATTTGCATGAGATCCTGCTCTGTTCAGTCTGCCATTATAGAAAAGATGGAAGCATAAGAAAACCTGGAATAAGGTCTGATGTTCTCACATTTAACAGTTGTGAAGTTATTTAAACATTAAAGCACATTTTAAAATCAATAATGAAGAAAAGGTTCATCAAACTCTAATGAAACTACTGATATTATGCACTTGAAAGACTTTAGAAGTCCAGTCAGAAAGAATAACATTTTGGGATTACCTCATAGTATTTTCTAAGCAGCAGCAAAACTAATCCAACAACACATAGTAAATCTACGTATTTGTGTTAATCAGAAGTCTATTAATGATCCAAGTCTATCAAAAGTCTTAAACTGGAACAATAATGCATCCTAAATTGGAAGAAGAATACTTGCTTTAATTTGTAAAGTGAACATTAATTAAGGGAAAAAAAATCCCTGCACGCCCACCTTCAAACCATACTTCAAATCGTTTCCCATGCAGAGATTCTCAGGAAATCTCCATAAACATACGTAGCACAGCATTAATCATCGTTATTAATAGCATTTACTTGTAATGTGGAATTACTAAGAGCTCTAGCTGTCAAAAAGGGAAACCTGAGCACAGGTAAGACTGGAAGTTAACAAGTAGTATAGTAACAGATATACTGGAAAAAAAAAACAAAACCCAGTGGTTGAGCCATCAACAAGTGGGAAAAAAAAAACCTGAGATCCTTCTGTTTTAAACCTTCTATGGTATCAAATGAGCAACAGGCAACCTAGTTTCATAATAATGAAATTACAAGAATTAATATTTAAAACAAATAAAATCAAGTGGTGCACTTGATACAGACATGCTGTCATTCTTTCAAAATAAATAAGTTGCTGCTTTTGACCTTGAAAAATCAGCCTTCAAAATCGGTAGCTGAAAAGATGTTCATGTTTTAAAAATTCCTGACCTATCGTGGTACTAAATTTTTCTCTTATCTTTCAAAATCAAAGTATTAATCTACTGAATGACTTTTAGACTTCTGAAGCTGTTAAGTTTGATTAAAAGACTAGATATTATTTCTGTGTTTCAAAGAGCATATTAAGTTATGTAAATACTGTCTTGTTAATTCAATCATAAAAACATTGAATGCAAATGTAGTGCTTACTGTTGTTTCTCTTTTGCTGTCTTCAGATTCTTAAATAATTTTGGTCCTGCTAATTATTTGTAGACTTAACTACTGCAAGAGTGTTTATTATTTAAAACCTACTTATCATTTAACCATATTTGAGAGAAAAGATCCATTCATTGTTTCACTATTTATAAATAGCCACACGGAAAGGTACGTAAGGTACGTAAGACTGAGATAAAGTGATTTCCTTTTGATCCTCTCTAGAATAAATCGAATCTGTTACAAAAACAAATGGCTGTTGTTGACAACATGGTGTTGCTGGACCTGGTTACTACTTTTTTTTATTGCTACTAAACCACTGAAAATTATATCACCCATTTTACATAAGTAATCAGTTGTGTCTAACAAAGTTCTTTTGTCAAGGATGAGCTAAGTTTTACTGAAAGTGTTAAAATGTGAAGTTTTACTGAAATTAATCATCTGATGTCTGACAATAATTCTTACTTCTCCCTGAATGGCTGAAAAATCAAAATTCCTCTACTCCTACTCTGTGTAATTCTGAAAAGAGTTCATACCTTTTCGGTTCCCTCTTTAGACACCAAAATCCTCGAAACTCAAACATTACTACCCCTGGGAACAAATACTTAAGAGTATGGCAGAGATAAAACTAGTTAGCTATATTCAGGTGATTCTGAATTAAGAATCAAAACTAATGTAACTGCGAAGAGTAAATTTGCTTATTAGCATGGCATTCCTCCTGCAATCAAATAGATTTTCCAATGCATCCTATCATTTCTGAAGTACTAATCTCCAAAGGTTAAATGTTTTTAAACAATCACCTCCATTCTTATTTGTATTTTAACAGATCCCTAGAGTTTAACACATTTCCAGCATGTTGCAGGCTTTCTTTCCTTCACCTACCTCACCAGCATTTCAAGGTTGCAAAAGTGCTCAGTTTTCAAACTTAGAAAAACATTGCTCTTTTATCAGTTCTGCCTGTTGCCTTGTCAAAAGTCTCCCTGTGACCTGACAAGGTTCTGTATGTCTCCCAGTTCCTGCTGCACATCCCCAGCTCCACAACCATATGGAAATATGTGACATGAGAGAGCAGATCAAGGCCAGATTAACAGAAGGAAGGAAGAACTAGTGAAGGTGACTAAGTGTCTGATACGATCATCAGCCACCACCTCCTCTCCCAGTACTAATTAGGACATCTGATGGCTCGGAATGGAAACGTACAAAAAATGTGATCATGGCAATATTCCCTATCTGTAATGACCACATCCATTGAAAAGCACCAACAAATCTGTGGTTGCACAGCTTTCAGAGTGGGGGCAATCTGCTAGCAGTACTCAAGCTGAAAGCATGCCTTAGTATTTTGGGAAAAGGGCATCTGCTCTTATCCCTTCAGAAAAGAGTGATCAAATGGAAGAGCCTTAGACTCTCATCCTGAGAAATCAGTGAAGTTAAGATTAGTGTTGGAAGCAAAATAAATATTGCGTTAATCAGAAAAAACATTGGTCATTTTCTGAGAAATTTGCTCCAATTTTGCATCTTTTTATAAGCCTAATAGTTGCCTGCTGCAACTGTTAACTGAAACAGAAGAATGGCAGTCTGTGTTGGAGGCAGCAAGGGAGAAGGGAGCCAAGCTGGTAGGCTGGGGCCCTGCTTAAGGTATGTGCTGCTATTTGCCATTCCTGGCAGCCCACCCAAGGAGAGTGTGTGTGCTGTATAGCTAGAGGTGATGAACAGACGAGGAGGTCTGTCAGGGAAACTTCCACTCCACCACTGCCTATCTGCAACTCCCCCCTGACATCGCACAGTCTCACATCTCCCCCTTCCTTTTCCCCTTAGGCTTTGATTTTGCTTGTTAAATTCTCTTGTCAGGAGCAGGGAAAGCTAAAAGATGTCAGTAAAAGCAGGGGGACAAACCACTGCAGCAGAGTAAGATGATTTGAATGAGTTTAAAAACCTACATTCTTTCTGTCCACAAAACCCACCACCACCACCTGGTAATGTACTCTTACATTTAGGAAAAAAAAAAAACAAAAAAACAAAAAAAAACTTGTCATTCTTACTGTGAGGGAAAAAGCTGCTGCTAAGACTTGTTGGGCAAAGTTCCACCTTTACTGACTACTAAATCTACACCATTCCTCAACTGCTGGGGAGGAAGTTTCCACTATGAGCAAGAAAAGTTAGGTGAATTTTTATGAAGTTGTGCATTCTCTTCTTTGGTGCAGAATGTATTCCATAAAGGTGTCTGAACATTTTGTCTGAGGAAGAAATTCAGCCCAACAATAGTTATACTCTGCCATACCTCCTTCATTTACACTCAAAATAAAGAACAAATTTAAGATATTTCTACTGTGAATTTTGAATCAGTTTAAGTTCCATGAAGTAAACAAACAACTCAGGGCTTTCGCTGGAAATCAGAACAGAAGCTGAAAAAGAAGAAAGCATGGACACGCAAAATGTCAGCTTCCAACTAAAAGACAGACTTGTACACGCAGGAAATCATTTATTCTCCCTCAGCAGCTGGATTATTTTACAAATAATGGGCCTCAAAAGCTATGGAAACTTTGAAAATTATCTTGTAGTATCTTAAGAAAAGTGAATGAAGAGTAAATAAGGTCAAGATCAATTCTTTTTCTAAGCCCATCTGTTAAAAATTCACTACCAAGATGAGAAGAAGGTAGCCACTGTGGAAAGTAAACTGCAATATTTCATTGCCTTCTGAGTCAAAAGCAATCAAAGATGGCAGTGAGTTCTTTAATCAAGCCCAAGAGAGAAAGGAAGAAAAAAGAGTATTAGTAAAGAAATCTATTTCTAATACTAAACTTCTACTACTTCTAAAGAAATTAGTAAGAAATTAGTAAAGAAATATAAATGCATACTATCCATGAAAACCTGCCAAGGTTATCTGATTCTGAATGCTGTAAGTAATGCACGATCTGACTTTGATTTTACCTGGTAAAGCTAGACAAAGCAAGAAATAGATGTTCCTTTCCAACAATAAGCGATAGTGGTTTCTGATTTATCCACGTTTTCTAGTTCCAATAAATCTTCAGTACAGATTTTCAGCTGCCCTTTTTTTCATATTTTCAAATCATTCCTATACATGAGGGCTGCTCTGTAACAATGCCACCTAGTTTATTATGCTGGGCCACAAAATCAGAGGCCAATAGTGGTGGTATGGCAGTGGAGATTGAACTGATATTCCAGGACATTTTGTAGCTGTGCAACCAATGGCTGCAGAGGGGCTGTCTAATAAAATAGTGTCAGACATAGAAGTGCGTATGAAGCAAAGATATGGAATTGAATTCCTCCATGTGGAAAAAAAATGGCATCCACTGACATTCATCAACAATTGCTGAACATTTTTGGAGACCAAGTAGCAGATGCCAGAACAGTGAGGCTGTGGTTGATGTGTTACAGCAGTGTGAAAGACTAGCTGTGCTCTGGATGGCCATGAAGGCTATTATGAGTGCAGCATGCGGGCTCTTGTTCATTGCTGGCAGAAATGCATAGCTAATGGTAGTGACAACATTGTAAAATAGTGCTTTGTAGCTGAGAATTTGCTCTACCAAACAGTGTTATTGTGTGCTTTGTATCTATTGCAGATTCCACGGAAATAAATAAGAGGCATTACTTCTGGAGCTACCCATGCATGGGGTTGTTATTTAAAAACCAAAGACAAATTACAAATGTGAGAAAGGACTCAGCAATTGAAATGCTCGTTTTTGAACATTCAAGCAATCCCACATATAAATTCTATATTAATCACTGCCTTAAAACAGACTTTGATCAGTGTTTTCATTCTGAATGATGTTGACATGTTCATACATGATTGTATTGAAATCTCATTGGGATCTTCTTATTTGTCATTTTATTCTGTGGACAGCTTTTTTGTTTTCTGATTCACTCTATATGGTGATAGCAGGTAGGAACAAAATACCTCAGGATTTGTACTGAGATTACAGTAATTGCAGCTGTTGTCTCCACTTACTATCCAAAGGCAACCATTCATGTTCTGGTGCAAAGAATGAAATGAGAGGCTGAGCAAAATCTGATTAGAGAAGAAAGAACTAGTTTTGTTGGTTTCTGCTGAACAACTTATAGGTATGATTAGGACAAAATGGCTAATCTCTGTTAAGTACTTCTTATGGTACGCATTCAGGATGTAGTAACATCTACAAAAGCACAGTTACTGCTATGACAGGAAAAAAATACTTCTCCTCTGATTCCTGGTGAGGATGTCCAGTATCCTGTTAGGTGTTTAAAGTACATGTTGGATGGCTGAATCTTGACTACAGATTTAGAAGATACGAAACACTTCTTGCAAAGTATTACACTTCAAACATAATCTCCACATACTGAGACCAGTCTTTGCTACAATTATAATTCTATTCTGTAACTATTACATCACCTATAGAATAGACATCTGGGTTTCAGCAAATCAGCAGAGCTAAATTCTGCTAACCACTCAGGACTCAGCCATAGTTTTAGATGCCACAGACACCTGCCTAACTGTGCAGCAAACCAAAGAGGCCTTTACTTCCTCCATTGTTCCATACCAAATTGCCTATTGAGATGAAAATGGCAAATGAGTTACTAAAACTTACTGATCATGTAGCTGTCATCTCTACTACTACTGTAAAGTTTACTACTTTACAGCTTAAAGCAGGCATATCTAAATCTCTGACAGCATTAATTGCCATATACTAAGAAAAAACTAAAGTCTTTGCTTCCTCTGGGTAGCCAAGAGCTGCAGGAGAATGAAAAATAATAGAAAAACCCACTCTATGACAGAAGAAAAATGACTCCTGAAAAAGTAGTTTGTCTGTTCCACATCAAGGTCAGGCAGCGCTATAAATTCTTTTTGTGTCAAAGCAATGTCTGATAGGAAACTCCCAAAGATTTCTTCAAGTAGTTTGTTTATAAAAAAAGAAGCTTTCTTCAGCATCGTTAATATTTCATCCTCCTGAAGGCATATTATCAGAAACAAATACAAGAAGATGGAGGGAAAAAGGAGAGAGTAATACATGTTTCAGCCCATAAAATTAATGTTTTCTCTCAAAGTACTTGTAATATAAAATTCCTGAAGTTCTCTTCAGGAGATTTTATATATATATAAATATACACATTGCCTTGCTCCCAATTAATATATATATATTACATATATATACATATATATATATATATATATATATATATGATGGCAAGTGCATTCTTGCTGCTGTCACTGAATGTTGGTTATAGTTCTAAAAAGCAGCAAATTAGGCAAACCTGAATGAAAGAACTGAATTCCCACTTAGGAACATTAATGTATACACTCAAGTGCAGTCCAATAATCTTGACTGCAGTAACAATGCAAATCTTTCTAATGACTTGTTTCTTCTTAGTTGTAAGCATCCTGGTTTTTGCACTTAACCCAGTTGTGGAATGGCAGTGCACACTACCATCAGCTAATAGAATGCAAGAAATTCCACAGGAGGAGCAGAATCAAGGGCAGATAGCTACTAATTCAGCAGCCTGCAGAAGCACTGAATGTGGATTTATTACTGTCACTAACAGGTATCATCATTGGTCTCCCACAACTGAAACACATATAAAAGCTAACAAAGTAGCACATGAACTTACTTGGAGTGAAAATGCTCGTAAAGCAGGAATAGGGATTAAGGCAGCCATAAAGAATGCAGTAACATTGCTAATAGATGTAAGGGCTACACTTGCTCCTGTTCGCTTCAAACATTCACCTGTTCTGTCCTGCAAAAACAAAAACAAAAGCAACAGCATATCTTAAAAGTCATATGGATAAAACAAGGTCCTGCAAATGATATGGTCATTCCACAGATACAACACAGCAGTAATGAAAAACTATCACAAGGAAATTCCAAATGCAAGTGCGTATTTAAGAGTACGTCAATAAAAAACACACTAAGAAAGTATACTGTGCAGGAGAAAAGCAGATGACACATAAAATACTGATTTACTTTTTGTGGGTAGAAAACATTATAAAAATCTGATTCTAGCTTCAAAAGACAAAACTAAGTTAATACTGTCATTATATTGAATTATCTGCAATTTAAGGATGTATTGTCTACTGATGGAGTCCATGGATGTCCATCTGTTACCATTTTTCAGACAAAATAAGCATGCATTAACACCATAGATTCATACTATACACATCTTGAAGTAAGCAACATAAAAACAACTCCAAACCCAGGAACAACCACCCAGGAAAATCAACAGAAGCAAGCATAGGAGATTTTCTCAACCAAATAGGCTATAGCAGAGTAGCATTGTAATGTCTGCATGCTGAACTAGCTACGAAGATAACAGGGAAGATACTGCTTGTATATAACAGAATGGGCAAATTTATGTTGTTTTTAAATAATCTGTACTTTGGGTATGAAATCTGAATGAAAGATACAAAGGTTAATAAAAGGAAAAGATCACAGAAGTGATGACAGATTTCATAATATGAATGTTATGTTTTGAAATGTCATGGTCAATTATAAAGGATAAAAAAGGAAAACAGAAGAAAAACTCTTAAAATCACAAATTAAAAGACAAAACAAATAAAGGTAACAGATAATAATTTCCTTCTTATTGTTGCTCTAAAACTGTGTCCTTCTATTGAAAGCATTCTACCATTTTAATGTCAGACTCACACTTGAGTTCTCAAATTTACATTACTGACATTTTGAGTAAACTTTATGCAAATCAGGAAAAAAACCTCTAAAGAAAAAAAAAGCAACTGTTGTTTGTTTAAAATCATTACTAATTCATTATTACTTCAGTATCTTTCCCTATAAGAAGCCTTTTATTTCACCCTAACTCCCCGCTTTCTCATTACCTCGAATGGAATTCTCTTATTCTGTCCTGTTTCACTAAATGCATGAGCTAGAAGGAAAACATCATCTACACCAACTCCGAGAGCAAGAAAAGGCAGAACCTTGGGGAGAAAACAAAACAAGTAAAAACAATGACTCCTGTTTTATCATCTACCATGCAGCTTGCTATTACATGGTTAGTTGAAGTAACTTTACACTTTCGACTTAACATAGGGACACAGAAAAAAAGTATACAGAACCTAATAATTATATAAACCACTGAGTATCTGTCTTTTTCTTTAATATCGTTTGGCATCATCATCACCTAATTTCTCACAGTTCAAGTTAATAAATAGGAGAAAAGCACAAGTGTAGAACAGCAATACAAATAATTTGGTAGTTTATTTTCCCCAAAGATTCATGTGTTCATTCACTAACAAAGTGCTAGTAATCAAACTTTTGGCTCCTAAATACCTGAGTTGTGGCAGCATTAAAGGAAATTCCAATCAGTGAGCACAGACCCAAGCCTGCAGCCACTGATAGTGCAACCAACAAGACTCCTGCCAGCCCCACGGCACCCTGAGACTTGGCACAGTCCCACCTCAGCATTGTTAAACAGGCGTAGGCAAGCTAAAAGGAAGGGTCAGGGGAAAAAGGGAATTAAAAAAAAAAAAAAGTATTAGAATGGATTGTTTTTTAGAAATGATACCCTCTCTTCCACACATATCTTTACAAGCCTTTTTAAACAGAATAAACACATTGGATATTTTACGCTGAAGTGACAAAACTTTACAAACAGCAAATTTATTTTAAGTATGAAAAAACTGCTCTGGACTATTGACTAGTAAGAATGAAGCAGATATTTAAACCATGCAGTACTTCTAGAAACACATAACTATAATTTGTTTTATTACCATTAGTAAGTAGCCACTAGCTACTCTGATAACACTGACATCAGAAAATGACTTTAGGATGTCATCCAGGGTAGTTGTAGTAAAGGAAAGCACTTTCTGAGTAGAGTTTTGTGCAACACTTTGATGAACAACCTAGGAATAGAAAATAAAAGAGCAGTTGTGTGAAAATTTTAAAAAAAAACAACAACAACAAAACAACCCAAAAAAAACCATTTTCTACAGCAAACACCTGAAACTGTTTTTGCCTGTTATAGCATAACTGTTCCTGTTATAGCATAAACCTTACACAAGAGATTTCACTGATTCTAGATGAAATATGCTCCATTACTACTTCCTGAAAGCTACTGTTTATCAAGTAAGAATCTGCATGCTTTAGAAAAGTCTACTGTATTCACAGATGATTTCAATTTCAGTGTAAAGGTTTTCTCTTTCCATAACCTTGCTGTTGAAAAGTCTTGCCTTTAATCCAAGGCCAGCATGCTCTTCAGAACGCTCCTCTTTCCCCCATGGCAGGGCTATTTCACAAAGGTCAGAAGAGGTCACAGTTTGGGACACAAAGGCCAGGCACCGTCATGTGGCCTCCCCACCTGGACTGTTGCTGGGAGAGCAATTGATGCCTAGCCTATGATGCAATTGATGCCTAGAAAATTGATGCCTTTTCCAGACACCTTTAAAACAATCATTCTAACCAATTGCTTTTAAATTCCAAGTAGCTCTTCAGTTCCTTCTCACTCTCAGCAAAGCAGACATGTTCAAGACACCAAACAGTAAAGTCTTCCTGGCTTCACAAATGTGAATAATCAAGCAGCTTATCAGTTAAAAAAGAGACTAAATCAACTTCAAACTGGGAGGGAATAACTCAATTTTAGTTAAGCATCTTCTTTGAAGGAATACTATAAAAAGCTATAGCAAAGGACAGTGGATCTCAGCACAACTTTATACTATGGTATCTAGGTTATTTTCACTTTTACCTCGACATACATCCTCTGCCAGGCTTCTAGAATTGCTGCTGCTTTATCCTCATTCCAGTTGATATGTGAAACGTATTCATATCCCTTGAAGTGCTCATACATTTGCTTAGGAGTCATTAACTGAAACATGGTTTGCAAAGCCTGGGCACTGTAACAGAGAGAAATAAGAGGAGGAAGAGGCATAAAATCAGTATTTTCAGTAAATTATTTTAATGGCACGAAATCCCAAAGGAGAGCTTAATAGCAGCTTGTAGGAGCTCTTGATTTTATAGAGCACATATTCATATTAAAATTGAATAAAGTATAATTATTCTAACTATGTATCTGGTGCAGCTGTATGGGTCTTTTAAGTACTGAGGTTAAACATAGTTTCACTGAAGTTTATTTTACCATTATTTTTTTTACAGGATCACTTCGGGGTGCAAAGACTGTAACTCAATTATGAGGATCATGATTAATGGATAACTTATTACTGTGAAAATGACACAATAGTTATTTCTATAAGATCTTGTAAAAGCAATTGGCGATTTGTCATTTGAAAACCTTGGTCTTCTTTAACCATTCGAGAGAAATGCCATATTTAACTCCTGGTGTCTAGCAAACTGGAAGGAGTTTAGCAACAATTATCCATGGCAACTTCCCACAACATGCAAATGTATCCGACAATTTTAGAAGCTTAAGGAGCTACATTATTTTTCACTAAAAGCATATTCTTTGGCTTAATTGGTGAAAGATTTACTGCAACAAATAATTCTTCAATGTTTGGTGGAAATGTAAAAAAAAGTTTATAATCCATACTAAGACTTCCAATAAAAAACACCTATATTAAATACGTGATAGTTGTGCTTCATTTAGCTTACTATGTCCCATATTTTTCAAAATAGTTCTCTCACACAAGTTTTTTCCACCACTGAAGTCCTGACTTTCATGACTTCTTTAAGAAGTCTAAAAAGTATTTTGTTTTATCAGACAAAAATATATTCAAGACGTAATAACATAAAGAGTATACTTTTCTCCATACTGATTGTAAACAAAAAGCTTAGTTTGAATTTTGAGAAAAGTAAAATAATTAAGTACTTTACCTGTATTTTTCCCCCTTTTCCTTTTGACAGTATTTCAAAAAATGCTCAAAGTTGTTTGGTGTTTCAAACACTGTTCAATGTTTATACATACAGCCAAACAACAAAGCTGCCAGGAAAAAAAAAAACTATTTCTGAGAAACATACATTATCATTCTGAGGTTAGAAGCAGGAAGCAGCGATGCCAATTAAACAATCATCTAATCACTGCTTCAAGTTCTGCTTTTTTGAGACACATATGTCCTCCTAAAAAGACTCATAATGCACATGAAGGATAAATACATGTGCCCCAGTAACCAAACTCTAACAGGGAAAACCTCTAAAATTTCCATTAACCATTTGTTTGTTTACCTGACAAGTTTACCAGAACTGTTCTTGACTGTACCACCTATAATTAACTCTTCCTGCCAATGCATGTATTTTCTTGACAGTCCGTAGCATCCACCACTTAAAACAAGGGCTACGTCAAGAGGCTAGAAAAAGTTATAAAGAAGAAATTAATCAGTAGCATAACTTCAGACAAAATTGTACCATAAATCAAAATCTCATGCAATAAGATAACTGATATTAAAGATTGTCTAACAGGTCTAAAAAGAAAAATTGTGCTCAGCAACTCAAGCAGACAAATCAGTCAATTGGTCAAATTGCAACTTTTCCAAAGCCTGACTGAAAGACAGATGCGTAAAACTGAAGACCATTAATTCAAATTATTCACAAAGTAAACAAAATTGGCCCTACCTGAAGGAAGGAAGGCTTTTCTGTCCAGTGTGAGCATACAGGACAGATGTAATTCAGCACTGGTTATCCCTATCTGACAAATTAAGTCTTTCGAAATGCTTACACTGTCACTTTGCCATGCTTTGCAACTACCTGTACTATGGACTCTAAAAATAGGGGATTAACTACTGCATCACAGAATGACAGAAAGTTAGCAACTCTGTTTCAGCAGCAGGTAACATCAGTCAATAATTAGACCTACATACTGCTGCTTCTTTCCTCCCTGTCTCCCGCCTCCCCAATAAAAGATATAAACAAGCAGAAGAAAACTTACTTTGGTAGAATTTTTATTGGGAGCTGTGATTGGGCAATCAGGATCAGCAGGATTCAAGCAAGGTCGATCCATATAACCACGACCAACCTCTGCTTTATTAAGCATTTCTTCCCAGCTCTCCACTTGGTAGTTTATTTTTTTTAACTCTTCCAAGAATTCTAAGGGGTCAAAGTTGATCCACTGCAAAGGAGGTTTCCCTCTGCAAAAGAGGAATTATTAAAATAAAGGAAGACAAAAGAAGTACCGAAACAAACATACATTTGCACAGATAATTGAGGGTTGTTTTATTTTTTAAAGTATGTTTGTTTTCTAAGTTACTACTTATGCTGATAAGGCTGTTTCATACAAAATAAGGCATATTTTAATTATATTTGTTTATGTACTTTTCTCGTAGCCTTGTTGTTATTTAAAATAAAAAATTCAGGTTTCACGAAGTTATTGCATAAGATACAATATATTCACAAGCAAAGGAAAACAAATTATCAAGCACCTAAATAATAAAAAAGCAGCCAACTGCTGCTTCATAGAATTAGGGGGAGGGGAGAAGGAAAGAAAAGAGAGGGCTGAAGAAAGAAAGCCTTTCTCATAGTATCAGATTACTTCTTACTACTCTAATAATCATCTTGCAGATATAATCAATCAATACAGCTGATCTTTGTTTATCTGTAACAATGCTTCTCCTTCAAATACCCTGACAGCTTGACTGTTGACTAGCAAGCTCTCCTGCTACCATGGCTGCCATTACTATCACTGTCACGTTTCCTATCCCCCACTTCTGAATTTGTGATGTTGACAGACTAGAATGGACTCTGGCTGCCTTATTCTGCGTTTCAAACCACACTGTATCTGTTTAACCAGGCTTAAGTCATTATTCCAATTCTCCCAACCAGAGAACCCAAACCCACTACATTTCCCATCTAAAAATGTACACTAAAGGTTATGAGATAGCCATTGCAAATCACTTTTACAGAGACAGACAAGCTGGAACAGAAACAATAACTCAAAGACTAACTCTTGCATAATTAACAGAAAATGCGTGTGCATATAAACAAGTAACTATTTGAAGGACAGGGCATATAATATCACACTTGTAAATTGTGAGAAACCACCCATCAAAAATGCTACGTGTGGTTTCTTTAATGACCTCGTTAGCAAGGGATTTGGTTGTGTTCCTTAGGAAGATCTAAGATTTAACCCCTGAAATTTTTTTAGAAATAAAATTTTCAATAAATCAACGTTATTTGTAAATTAATAAAAAAAGAGACAAGTTGATTTCCAAAAGAAGCATAAAGCCCTTAAAGCTTTGACTGAGAACTTAATTTCTTCTGCATACTAGCAGAGTGAGAAAAACAATACAGAAATCTGATTCCTACAAATCACCTTACAGAAACAAAAATATATTTCTTCAATTAAAAAAAAAGTCCATGCATATTTTCAGTAGAGACACTGTAATTTTATTTTTCTGTTGAACCAGAATGTCAATGAACAGTCAGAAAGCAACCCAAAATCATATATAGTTACAGAATTAAAATTAGTCAGACTAGAAAGTTAAATAAAAGCATGCTTACAATAGATAGGCAGTTCCCGACTGTAGCTTTGCTCCCTCCCAGAAGCAATCCAAAGGAGTGATAATTAAGCAAGGATAAAGATATTCTATAATCTGTCAAAATGAGAAGTAGTAAATATACAGTTAGACTAAGAATATAATCTAAGCAGCGTAAGTTGAATTATGATTATGAGAAAAAGCTTACAACTAAATGCCTGCTATTCATACCTGGTCCATGTAACCTGCTTCTGTGATGAGTTCTCCTGATTTATAACATAAATGTTCCAACTTCCATTGTCTGTAATAAGAAGAAAGAACTAATGTTTTTCTTCCACAATAACTGAAAAGTTATCTTTTAAACGAAACGTACATTCAAAATAACAATTTATCCTCACTTATTAGCTTCAAGTAGCAAACCACTGAGGAAGGCAACTAATACATCACACCTCACATAAAAAATTCTTTTTGTGGTTATAAAATAGATATTTTTGTTTCAGTTGTTCTAAACGCTCTCTGTAAATAGAGCTGCTTTTGGGTGAGCAGACTGGTTGACCTGATTAATAAGCAGAAATTTGACTTTATATAAACAAGGCCACTTGTGACTTCAGTTATCATTCAGTGATGCAACCAAAAGACAACTCATCTTGAGGCTCAGAGGACTAGAACATTCCTAAACTGACTCACATACAGGAGGAAAAGAAACCATCAGGTTTTCTCCCTCCCTTTTTTGGTTGTATTACAAATTCCACTGATGTGACTTCTGGCATTTTAACACAAAGCAGTAGCCAGGTAAATGCTTGTTAGAGCCTGAGCACAAGCTGACTCAGGCATCAGGTGGATATGCTGAAAAGTTATCCTGAAAGATACTGGGTTTCATGCCTCAGAGAGCATCCCTAGGTACATTATCATATAAGCAGTAACCCTGGAAGAACCACTTTTCAGGGAGATTCTCAGTAGTCCAAAGCTGGTACCCTTGTAAGGCACAGTTTTAGCATTTGCTGTTGTTGGACACCACACAGCTCCCAGTCTTCATATGTGCATATAGCCACTCTGAAGTTCAACTCTACTATGACTACCTACGTTACTGAATAACTGTTATTCCATCTGCTGACACTTCTCACAGATTTTCATCTCCCTTTATACACAAACTACTGGAATGACAGTAAATTGTATTAGTGTTTAGAGTCATTATGTGATTCTAGGTGGTGTGTCAGTGAATGAATACATCTCTAACACAAAAAGCTTTTTGATATTAGCATAACATCAGTAAGATTTCACACTGGGAGCACAGACATCACAGGAAGACAACTGCTGAATATCATAGAACTGCTCACAGAGGCACGTTTTCAGAATCTCTTCCAAAACTACTTACCAGTGGCAGACAAATCAGAAAGTCCTAAAACAAAGGCTCAAAAATTCTAATCACTTAAAAATATCTGGAGAGAAAAACAAATACAATTTTCAGAAGTTACGTATCACCAAGAAAACTTTTGCTTATCTGCTTACCTGTTGTACATATAAACATGCACTCTGCTGGCCTGAAGTGCAGAGTCAAGGTGCTGTCGGAGTGCTTCCGTTGTTAGTACATTAGTTCCATCTTCCTGTGGAGTCTGAATCATGAGCTGGGGGTTAAACATGGCCTCTTCTCCAATCTTCTGCCGTGTGTAGTTTAACTCCTGACTCACTCGTCCACCAACTGATTTTAAAAAAGTTTTGAATTAGCCAAAATTCACTTATTTGTGATGACCACGATAAGCATCCTCCAGTCAGAAAAGCTATGGTACATGCATGAACTAACCTACCTCAAAAAGATCACAGAGTAACTAAAACTAGTAAGAAATTTACTTCAGTAATGCTGCAAAAATCATATTCCTTATTAAAGCTCCCACTGTACTATAATATTGATGGGTAAACCAAAGCCTCAAACAATTTTTTCTATGTTACAATTGATCCTCCTCATGTAAATATGAAAAGGAAAAAAAAAAAAACCAAAAAAACCAAAAAAACCCACACCTTTTTCCTTTTCTTATTGACTGTAATCTCTGTAAGTTTTCTGACAACACCAAGCTGAGTGGTGCAGCTGACACAATGACGCCATCCACAGGGACCTGGACAGGTTCAATGAAGTTCAACAAGGCCAAGTGCAAGATGTTGCACCTGGATCAAGGCAATTCCAGATGTGAGTAGAGAATGGAAGAAGAACTTCCTCAGAGCAGTCCAGAGGAGAAGGACTCAGAGATCCTGGTGGACAAAAAACTGGACACTGGCTCCAGCAGTGTGCACTTACGGCCCAGAAGGCTAACAATATCCTGGGCTGCATCAAAAGGAAAAGGGAGGGATCACCGAATCTGCTCTATACTTCTTGAGGACCCATCTGGAGTACTGTGTCCAGGTCTGAGGCCCCAGCATAGGAGAGCTGTTGGAGTGGATCCAGAGGAGGGCCATGAAGGTTATCAGTGGGCTGGAGCACCTCTCCTGTGAAGAAAGATTGAGGGACTGGGCTTGTTCAGCTTGAAGAAGGCTCCAGGGAGACCTCATTGTGGCCTTCCAGTACTTGAGGGGAGACTACAAGCAAGAGGGGACACAACTTTTAACATGGTCTGACACTGACAGGACAAGGGGGAATGGCTTTAAATTAAAAGAGGGAAAATTCAGTTTAGATGTTAGAAAGAAATTCTTTGTTCAGGGGGTAGTGATGCACTGGCACAGGCTGCCCAGAGAAGCTGTGGATGCTTCATCCCTGGAGGCATTCAGGGCCAGGCTGGATGGGGCCCTGAGCAGCCTTAGGTGGTGACGGGTAGCCCTGCCCACTGCAACGGGTCAGAAATAGATGATCTTTAAGGTCCCTTCAACCTAAGCCATGCTATGATTCTACAACTCGTCTGAATCAGATCAAATACTTCTTTGTCACAATTACTTATACTTGTATGAATAGACTGCTCCAATAGCACATTTCAAGAAAAATGGCTTTAATTTATACTCTTCTCCTAAATAATCTGGCAAAGTCAGAAGCAGAATGTTTCTCTTCAGTTAAAAAAGTGAGGAGAGAAAGAGTATGTGATCAGTGCTACTTCTTCCAAATTAAAAAGAAAAAATATCAAGTTAACATTAAGAGAATTAGCTTTGAATTAGCAGAAAGAATCATCTATGTTGTATTTGTCCCAGTAGTTCTGCACCCGCATATTACTCTGTGATGCAGGATACAATGAATATGCAGTGACTGTTTTATAAATCCAAATGAGCTGAACAGCGTGCTACGTATCAAAACGCTGTTTTAAAAAAGAAAAGGAAAAGGCAGTAGGAAACTGCAAAGTAGACAGGCTCTAGAGGGAGCCATATTCAATTTTTTTTGCCAGAAATATTACATAAAAATGGAAAATTATCTTCCCACTCAGAGATCAGCTGGAGATTGTACACTTTATACAACCTCCTATGTACACTAAAAAGTGCATGGAAGGGTGGGGAGGGTGGTTAATTCAGCTGACTAGCTGAATTGAGATCACATTCAGATGAGGAAGACAAATACAATAAACACCGGTTGTCACCTCTGAAGTCCAAGATACAAACTTGCTTTGTTACATTTTTTTCTGTCCCACTCACCTTGGGGAGTTCTGCAACAGTGTGAAGAAAAATTAGACGTGCACATCTATGTCTTCCTAGGACATATAATGATCTGTAACTAGCTGGCAATGTGGGAGATGACACTCTCAAGTCTGAACAAGCCAGGAGCATACTCCTTAAATAGAGGTCCTCAACCTACACATATACTAAGGCTAAGTGGACCACCGGGAAAGAAACGGGGCATGGATAAACCTGTCAGAATCAGACTATCGACAGCTAAACTACCTCATCCTGTTGGCATGAGGCATCACTTAATTTCTAGATCATTACTTCTTTGAAAAAGTATTTCCACAACACTCCATTTTCTCAGTCTGTCATTTGTGGCATTATCTCCCTCACATCAAATAACAGTGGTCAGCTTGCAGTAAGAAAACATAGAAATGAAAGTACAACTTCCTCATCTAGATTCCCTTTATAACTTCCTAACATCCCTTTTACCACTGCATATGCATGAAACAAACAAATTTAAAAGTTGTTTAATTATATCACAAATAAAACACTAAAACACCTATGATTTTGCCTCAGATGTTTTCACTCTGTATAAGCAGTGTAATCACAGCTAAATACAGATTCAAGTTTTTCAAGTTAAACTTCATATCAAACAGTAACCATAGACTGAAAGCTAGTTTGCACACCCTTGTATCATATTTGTCATTCCTTCTTGTGCAGGGGATTTTTTATATAATCCCAGCACTTTCACTCAACAGCCTAATGTTCATGATCACTGCTGTCTTTCTCCCTCATCAAGGTCTCTTATGATATATCAATAAAATTTGCTCTTTCTTACAGGAATACGGAGAGGGAGTAGAGAACTAGTTACCTTAATCTGTGTGTCATGGAACCAAAGCTTCTTTTGCAGTCCTTCACACAGCAAGCATTTCAGAAGACTAAATACCTTTCTCCCTTTTTGTCTCTGTGCCAGCAAAGACCCAACCTTTATTAAGACCCAATTTTATGAGGACTACGGACTGTATCATAAACATCTAATTCTGGTACTATCTTCTCTCCCATTCTGCTCACATTTTACTTTTGAATTTAGCTAGAACTTGAAACAACTAATTATACGTAATGCAAGACAAAAGCCGACATTCCTATCTCTGCTGAAAGTGGCCAACTGTTTACTATCAACAGAAACAATTGCTTCCTAATCAAGGTCCTGTCAAACCACATTAACTCCACAGAACAAGGCAGATTTAACTAATCAAAACTGCATCACACAAGTCAGCCAACGGAACAGAAGCTGT
The DNA here is from genome assembly GCF_019238085.1 of Lagopus leucura. Lineage (NCBI taxonomy): Eukaryota > Metazoa > Chordata > Aves > Galliformes > Phasianidae > Lagopus > Lagopus leucura. Next base: position 13,920,957 of record NW_024962272.1, read on the forward strand.
TTTCCCCCCTTTTTCATTCGAAACAGGAATAGCAAAACCATCCAGGAACATGGGCAGATATTCCAGAACTCAACAGTAGGTCTTTTCTGCATTTTTCTTAAGGCATTACACCATTTTATTGACAGGTCCATTATGCTCATTTACTCTGCCAAATAGAGCAAAGATAACTCCATGGGCAAATACAGATACTTTACACAATGTAACAGTCATATACAAAGAAACTGTAAACCTGCAGAGGAAAATTCTGACTACCAAAGACACAGTTACGTGAAAAAAACATTACAGGACAAATGATGTAATGGCAAATAAAACCAATGAATAAAACGGTCGTATTTTGTGCTTTTCCTTCATGGGCTCTATTTGCTTATATTTAGTGACAACAGTACTAGAAATACAGTGGAGATCTGTTGTATACGTGACACAGAATACCAGTATTTATGATTTTGCTCACTATCAAAGAGAGAACAATTTCCTTCTAATATCTTGGTGACAAAACTCATACTTCATTCTCCGTTTTTGATATATGAGAAATCACTTCATAGCACTTGATTCCTTCATTATCTGAGTTAATGCCCAGTCAGCTGATTTAGCAGCACTAATGCCTGCAAGCCATAACATTGATTTAAATAACAGATCTGCACATTGTCTCAAGGCCAATGGAAACACAAGGCAGCATCTTGTACACTATCCTTTAAGTGTAGTCAACAGATTTTAGCTGTTTTTCTACTCAAAATGATACCATGTTTTCTGCAAAATTTAGCTAACAAGAGAAATTTAAGAAGAAAAAAATACCAAGACACAATAATAGTATGAGTGTCCTGGAACCATATCTCAGTTAATATATCAGTTTCTAATGCTTGAACATGTGCATGAAGACTAGTGTTCAACTGAAGACATTTTTCTTGCCAGCACCTTTGTTGATGGCCGTTGTTTCTTACCTGAGCAGCTTTTCCACAAAAGAGAAGAGCATCTCCACTTGTCCCCATACCAATATCCCCCAGTCTGTCAGCCTCCTCTAGCACTGAATATGCTGCTGCTTCTTCTGAACTTCCCAAAGACTTTATCAGAAGCTGGGGAAGGTACAGAATGCTTTGTACTTCCCAAGGGTATCAAGACAGCAGTAAACCATCAGCAAGCTGGGAGAACCACCATCTCTCCCTCCCCCGAGAGCAATGAGCAGCTGTTAGGTGGTAACAAGTTTTAGTCATTCTTAATTTGAGGCAGACTTGAACATATGACCTGTAGGCACAAGGCTCCATATCCCATTACCAAGTTCCTAGGTCACATTAAAATGTTCTGGTGCATCTTAAGTGAGAAGCAACCATAAAACCAAAACTGCTTCCCTCTAGTACACATTTGCACAGTACTGATGCACCCTCAAACAACACAAGAGTGAAAACATATTTGGTTTTTTTTACAGCTAAACTATAGGATTTCCAGTGACAATTTTGAAGTCATCGAGTCTTTCAGCTGATGTACTCATTTCTACTACAAATGTTGCTGTCTTACATATGTATGTCCCATGACCGGCATTCAAAACGGTATTTTGGTATATTTCTATTATCTTAACATGCTTGTAAGAAATTTACTGATGCAAACTGCAGTCTCTTCCATGCTGAACACTTTCAAGAACAAATCTGACCTATGCTATGCTAAGAGACTGATCCTAAATGAAGCAATATATGATAGCTAAAAATCACTGTTTGCTAATTGCCTGTTTGTTCAAAAGGTGTGAAATGCTTCTTTTTTGGAACACATCATGATGTTCATTTCAGGTTCCTGAACTGCAACGTATAGCCTGAGGGTTTTCTGTTTTTTTTTCAGATGCATACACAACCTGAATTAACCATTCAATAGTTACCTTGTACGTGATTGTACAGCAACTACCTTAGCAGAGGGCAAGTTCCCTCTAAAAAAAGAACATTCCCAAGAGCAAACAACTGGGATAAAAACGTTTGCCTGACACTGTGAGTGACAAGACTTTGAGAAACTGAAGTCAGTATTTCCAGAAATAGTACTGGTATAGAGACCTAAGTTCTTCTCTGGCCAGTCTGAATTGCATGAACGATACAAAATTTTCTGGAGACCTCACCTTCTAAAGACTTCCAAAGAGTGTTTACACTTGAATACATTTTTCCAGGACTGTTTACATGAGTCGTGAGATCACTGCCTGAGGGACACCTGCAGCTACTACACACCGCCAGCACACTCCCTCCTGTCACCAGAACAAGATCTCTCTCTGGCCAGACTGCTGTTGAGAACTTTCTTTTACTCTTCTTCCTCACCAAATCTCTGTTTTTGCTGTTCCCATACGCTATTTCTATTACATGTGTAATGGTATGTTGCTCAAAAATTGCAGGTTGGAGAAGTTTCAGTCCATTACAATGAAAGGCAAAAGACCCAGACTGCCACAGCTTCCTGTCTGAAATGTTTATCAGGATAGAAATATTTGTACCTGTCATGTAATAGAATGCCTTATCTAAGAAAAATCACACAGGGTTGAATAAAGAAATGGAGAGTTGAGCTCTCTTTTTGGACACAGAAAAATAACAGCCTTTTGATTTAAGACTTCCTGTTGCTCTTAAAGGAGCCTGTGTATGCTGCTTGCTCATCATGGTCTTCATCAATTGTAGAATAGTTTTTCTGCACACAGAAGTACTATTTAGCATTTTCATTTTTCCTGACAGAAGAAATGGGTAAAGTGGCAACTTCTTCAGAATTTACTGACAAAATACAGAGGTTCTGGAGGGACCACATAACATTTTCATTGAAAATTCTAATGAGGCTAATGAGGGATCTTGTCAGACTATTAGGATTGCATTTCAAAAATTTTTTGTTACCCGCAGCGATTTTTTTTTTAATGCTCATTTATTTAATAACGTAACATAAGATTTCAAGGGAATCGATGCATTTGCAAGAGCTGGAATGTAGGGGTAAGACTGCGTCCTAAAGAGATTACATGGTCATTCAGTGGACTGCTCTGACAGCTCAATGAAAAAAGATGATCTTTATCCTGCAATTAATAAAACATAACCTGTGCTAGGCACTGGACTACCGTCAGTCAGAAACACCCCACTGTATCTAGGCTTTCTTGCACTTTTACTCTGCTGAATACACATGCCTGCATTTATGTCTCTCACATGGAATAGCAACAATTGCGCCTGCACAGGTTAAGGCTGCCAGCACATTTCCTTTCCCAGCATCCAGGTAACAAGCCACACTTTTCTCTCCCCTCCCATGCTAATGTCCAACAAAATGACACCAGCATATCACAATATACTCTATTATCTTCAAGATTTTCTAGAAAAATCTAGAAGCAAAATTATTATCTCAATCATTTCTGCTTAAGAAATATATATATATTTTAAAAAGATTATAGACTACAAATGCAAAAAAAGTTACAAAAAACAAAAGCACTTCAAAAGGATGCTTTTTACTTCCCAAGATGTCATAAGTTACTTCTCACAGACTATGGCAATGACTCGATGACTACAGCATTGCTACTAAAATTTCATTACTGCAGATGACTATGAATAGCAAAAATAAAAACACACATCAAAGATGGCTCTTCATTCAGCCAGTTTGACAAAGTTTAGAACAGTGACAAGGATACAAAGCTGTCTGCAGGCTCAGGAAGACAGCCAAGCAACAGCTGCTGTAGACTGCAGTGGAAAACTTCCTCTAATTTTAGAGGCTAAAATGTTTTCTTTGTAAAAATTACATAAAGATTATTCTACATACATGCATTTGTAACAGCCATAGGTAGAATGTATATTTACATTATTTCTGATGAGGTAAAATACACAGATCACTGAAGAATTATTGATGTGCTGATGGACTTTTGGGTTGGCATCTCTCTGGGTTGAGACATTACAAAACATAATAAAAAAAACAACAAACCAAACAAGTTCAACAGTACAATCTGAAAAGAAAAAAAAAAAAGATAGTAGAAGCTTTGAAATGTACAAGAATATACAAAGCAGAGAAAATCGGTACAAACTTTCCAATTACATATAAAATGCAGTAGCTGCTTACTGCACTGTGACACATGTCCTTGGTAACAGGATATGAGCAGCTCACCTCTGGGTCACTGGTTCTAATCAAGCCGGGAACAACAGTGACCACAAATTGTTGACAATCTGACAGCTGTTTTGCTAGCTCATGTGAAATGAGTTGGTGGTCTCAGTCAACTTCCTAACAGGCAGGTGTCCATATTATAGAAAACCACCATCACGTTTGCTATCTTTGTTGACCATCTCAACAAAGAGATGGAGGAATGAATGGAGAGTGAACAGTCCTTTCTTCCAAAGGCATGGCTCCTTCAGGTCAGAGCTGAGCCACAGGTTTTGGTGGAGAAGACCAATAATAGAATTTTCTGGGTGAAGTATCAGAGGAATAAGGGACCACAGATTCTGCTACTTCCTAAAAATCAAGGAGACAGGTACACTGGCCAGAACAAACAGGTCAAAGTGAGTGTGCCTCCTTTGGTAAATGTAAAAGGAGAACTGGCTTCAATGGATGGAGAGAAGACTGAGGTACTGAATGAGTTCTTTGCCTCAGTCTTCACTAGCGGCCAGGATTCCAATACTTCTCATGTCTCTGAGACCTGCATCCCTAAACCTCTAGGTGGAAACCAGAGTGGTAAATCCCCCCCCACTGTGAGGGCAGAGCAGGTGCGAGACCACATCATGAGACTGAATGTGTACAAGTCCATGGGGCCGGATGGCGTCCTCCCAGGGTTCAGAAGGAGCTGGCTGAGGTGGTTACTGAGCCACTCTCCATCATATTTGAAAAGTTGTGGCTGTCAGGTGAGGTCCTGGATGACTGGAGGAAGGATCATGTCACTCACATTTACAAGAAAGGGAGCAAGGAGGACCGTGGGAGCTACAGGCCGGTGAGTCTCACCTCTGTGCCTGGGAAGATCATGGAACAGATCCTCCTGGACAACATGCTTGATCACATGGGGAAGAGTGTGTGATCCGAGACAGCCAGCACGGCTTCACCAGAGGAAGGTCATGCTTGACCAATCTGGCGGCCTTCTACAATGGAGTGATGGCATTGGTGGACAAGGGGAAGTCGACCAATGTCACTTTCCTGGACTTGAGCAAGGCCTCTGACATAGACCCCAACTCCTTCCTTATCTCCAAATTGGAGAGATGTGGATTTGATGGGTGGGTCACTCGATGGATAAGCAATTGGTTGAAAGGCCGCAGACAGAGGGTGGTAGTCAATGGCTCTATGTCCAGGTGGAGGCCGGTAACAAGTGGCGTCCCCCAGGCATCTGTCTTGGGACCGGTGCTCTTTAACATCTTTATCAATGACATCGATGATGGAATCGAGTGCACCCTCAGCAAGTTTGGTGACGACACCAAGCTGAGTGGTGGGGTTGACGCAGCAGAAGGAAGGGATGGCATTCAGAGGGATCTCAACAGGTTGGAAAGGTGAGCCTGGGTGAACCTGATGAGGCTCAACACGGCAAAGTGCAAAGTTTTGCACTTGGGCCAGACAAACCCCAGGCATCCATACAGACTGGAAGGAGTGGTCCTTGAGAGCGGGTCTTGATAGATGAAAAACTTAACATGAGCCAACAG
>NW_024962272.1:13931547-13941820 GCF_019238085.1 Lagopus leucura
TGTTTTTTTTTTTTTTTAAACTAGGAGGACGACCACCCTGCTCTCATGGCACAGAACACTATTTACATTGCAATCCTTGACTGTGTAATACATCTGGCATTTTTGGGCAGAATTCCTGAGCTAGGGACCAGAAGCCCTTAAGCAATGATTTAAGGGGGGTGAAAAAAAAAATCATACAACTTGACTTAATACTGATCATTTCTAGCTTGTTGCACTTAACTGACTGAAAAGCAGAAATGCATCAGACAGGTAAACAAGAGAAGGTTGTTTCTTTTAATTCATCTTACTGTTAGTAAATGAAAACTCTATTACAGCTTAAGGGCTGAGTTCCAGCTTCAGGTACATGCATGTAAAACACTGCACACATACCTTAAAAATACTAGCTTTTTCTTGCTCATAAGCTCTACACACATGCTTTAAATATACAATGATTACTTGTACATTTAAAGCTGAAATTAAATTCAGCACAATTCTCAAAAGGAGCAGCACCTCGGCTGAAAAAGTTTGGTTATGGTACTGCTCATTCCCTTACCTCTTATATATTTTGCTCAAGGACTGCAATAACTAAGCTTTCACCAAACCAAGCAGAAGTTAAAGCCAAGACATTCATTCAAAAAGCCAAAATTAAAATCCTCCATACATCAAAATGTATATTTATATACATTTATTTACATATATACATATATTTATATATATGTATATATATATATATACATATATTTATATATATATATATGTATATATATAGTCAGCAGTTGCTATGAAGGACTTTTTACTTCAGAAAACATTTGTCTGTCAAATTCTGGATGTTTATACCAACTGAGGAGATGCTGAATGAAAAAACAGAAAAAAAACAGCAAGTAAACTGTTCTTATGGATATTAAATTTTCCTATTTTTTTAAAAAAATCTAAGTTCATCCTGAAAAGAAAAATTAAAAAATATTTTTAAATTCTGAAATCAAAGTTATTCCTTGCAATTCCACTCCATGTATTTTTAGTGCAGTGAAAAATGGGCCACAATTATTTCAACTCGACACTAGTAGATAAAAATAAGCTATGCTGCACAGCTTATTTGTACCCACTACTGATCAGTCTTATTTGGCATGCTGTAATAGTACAGATCATGCAAAACACGAGCAGAACATTTTCCTGACCTTGATTTCAAAGGCACTAAAATAAGGTGGCCACTTTGCTTATCAATGCAGAAATCACGCTCCAAAGTGCTGAGTTTTCCGTGGAGTGGCACCATCTCAGGAATCTGCTACTCCAGTAAATCAACAACGGGAACTCACACAGTAAGTACTAGTGAAGGTTTTGTACCTTTATCTTTCTGAACCCTGACACTTCTTACTATAAAAGAACCACTTAGCCATAAAAGTTATACTGGTTTATTCAGGTTTTTCCAAGTAGAATTACTAACAAGTACAAGCAAAATACAAACTCCTGCATTGTACAAGACAGATGTCAGCTGAAAGTAAGTAAGGATGACTGGTATAACTAACCGCATGATAGACAAAAAGAACTAACTTTTCAGTAAAGCACTGTATACTCCTGCTCCTGTTGAACCCCAAGAAAAGTAGCAAGAACCATGTATATCCATTCCTTCATAAGTGCAGAGAAGTAACACTGTGCAGAGACTGGAACACTGAACTTTTAAGACAAGAGAAATGCCTGACAAGGGACAGCCCCATGACGTTTATAACCAAAACACTACTTCAACCAATCAAAATATTCTTAGCAAGCAAGCCGTGGGCAGAAAACTTTATAAGCGCAGTTTACTTGGATGATCATAGGTTGAAGCGTGTATTTCACTGCATAAGGGAAATTTAAAAAGAGGGATATAAATGTCCAAGTGTCAAAATAAGAACACATTCTGTTAGGCACCAAAAGAAAAGCAGTTGCAGACACATTAAAACTAGCATTCTAGTGGACAGAACTCCAACAGGTCACAGGGAGGTCAGCTTTGAAGGAGAAATACAAATGAAATATAAACATGGTATTGTGGAAACCAGACAAATCTCCCATAGCTTTGTCCAGCCAGCACTAATCTAGACATCAGCTGTGGTGTGTAATCTAAACAAAGGGATTGGTCGTTTCATACATCTGGAAGCTGTCATACTTTGGAGTCTCCTAATAGTTATGTGTAAGTGAAACATTCACTTTTGTGTAACAGCTTTTGCAACTGTTGTGTGGTCAAGAACCGTTATGCGCACACTATCTAACATTACTACTTTCTGTAGAGTACACAGATGTTTAGTAACAGGGCTCTGATGAACTCTTCTCATACTAAAAAAAAGAAAACAAAAACACACATACACACACACACACAAAAAAAAAAAAAAAAAAAAAAAAGAAAATAAATGGGAGTCAGGGTGAGGTGATGGATCTTCCCTTAATGCATTCTCTGCTGAAAGCAAGTTTAAGTACTCATAACTTTTTCACTTCACTGTCTGAACACAGCATCTGCTGACGAGCAATGAGAAAGGAAGGTCTGTTCTCCACAAAAAAAAAAAAAAAAAAAAAAAAAAAAAAAAAGACAAACAAACAAAAACCAATGACAGTCTATTTAGCAGGTAATGGAAGATAGTTGTAGACCAGCAAACCATTCATCCATACCAGTACTTCAAGAGAGGTTTAGATGAGCTTTGAGAAAAAACTGCCTACTGTGAGGACAGTTAAATAGTAGAACAGGCTCATCAGTGTTCAAGCACTATTTGGATAACGTCTTCAAAAACACATCTTAACTTTTGGCTGGCCCTGAAGAGCTGAGGTAGTTGGACTTGATCTCTGTAGGTCCTTCCCAAATGAAGTGCTCTGTTCTGTTCTACAGTATCTCTGAAGTGCACCATAGCTACAGCAGCAAAGCCCTACAGCTGAACCTGCTCTACTGCTTACCTACATTCCCCTTGTTCCAGCTCAGCTGCAGTGGCATGGTGAACAACATGAAAGTAATGCGGCTTTCAACTACTCTATTTCATTCCAACATTTCTGCATGGAAATCACCAAGCTCTCCAGAACCACAGAAATTACTCTCACCCTGTTCATTACCGGCAAAATGACAGGGAGCAAGAAGTCACTCAAAGCTCAAGAGAAAGGAAGTGAGGAATGGTGCAGGTGAGGCACTGCACTGTTCAAATACAAATCTCAACAGAGAAGTGAATGGATTCTTCCAAACAAGGATCTACAGGGCACATTCTGGCATATTAGCTGCAGCCTGTTACTTTTGGAAAGAATAACAATGATGCATTTTCTAGAGTCCTGAGTAAATTAAAGGTCTTTGAAGTTTAAAAGGCGAAAGCACCAATGTGACCTTGCAGTTACAACCCAGGTAGTTTCCAAGATTTACAGAAGAGGGCTCTCCTCTTGCACTTCCTCGAAGAGGTAGAGCAAGAGCCCTCTGTTAGTTCCCTGGGGCTGAGTAAACCTTAGCACAGCTTCTGTCATTCTAGCTTCTGTCAGTGTGTTCACTGAGTTCAGGATTTTTCCCTTCACCTTCTTCTCGATGACACAAAAATGGCCATGTGCAATACCTTCATTAAAACAAAGACAAAAATATTTTAAAAACTGTAGCTAGCTTCTTTTTTGGTTGTGATGTATAAGCCTTCCAACAATGGGCACCAGCAGTGATGTGGAAGTGTAGTCAAGATGGAACTTGACAGAGAGCCTCAGTGATTTTTATTTCAACAACAGTTGTTTTAAAGACAACAATCATACAACCATGTAATTAAAATCTTCCAATGTCTTTTCTCAACACAACTCAATATACAAAAACACAGCAAGTTCACTCCACAGGAATATAATGCCCACTGTCCTGCTGTATTTACCCATAAGCATCATATTAAGCTTAAATACTAGAATTTGATGTTAATCTTCAAAACAGAAGTATGGATTGAAGAACAACTTCATTTTGGCCAGTAAACTTCCAAAAAAGCATACACATATTCTTCAAATGCATATACAACTATTCTTCAACTGTCATATGGAAACACCGCTACTATTTTTGCATTTGAGAAACCATATAGTACAATCACAGAACCATTAAATTTAATGATTAAGACCTCTGAGATCATCTAGTCGAACTGTCAGCCCACCAGCACCACATCCTCTAGCAATGACCCTCAGTTCCACATCCACACCATTTTTGAACACCTCCACGGAAGGTGAGTCCAATAACTTCCAGGGCAGCCTCTTCCAATACCTCATCACTCCAGAGAAGAAACGTTTCCTAATACTCACCCTGAACTTCCCCTATAGCACAACTCCAGGCCACTACCTCTCATCCTGTCACTACTTACCTGGGAGAAGAGGCTGACCCCCACCTCACTACAATTCAAATGAAACAGTTAACTTGGAAATTTCTGAGTAAATATCTTTCACCGAACCCTTACACACCCTAACTGACATATAACACTATGCGACAGAATTCAGAGATCAGCAGTGTCTTATGTCACATGGGCCCATATGAAACAAAAGGATTGGGTTATGTGACAGGAAACACATCTCCAGACATACACATAGCCAACCAAAATCCTGCCTAAATTCACAGCAAAGTAACTGCTGCAGTGACAAGAAGGCAAGTACATCTAAACAACACTCCTCTGCTGCTGCAAATGAGTGTACATGTGTAAGGAAGATCTGACTTACAATTGACTGGGTCAATTCTGCTTACTACATTAAAGCAAACGTTACTTCAGCCGACTCACATAAATTTGCCTCTTTGAAACAACAAATCCTCAAGGATCCATTCCTCTACTACTCCTTTTCGTTTCTCCAGATAATCCTGGTCTAAAGTTAACTGATGTCTTAGGCAGAACTTAAGAATAACTTTCTTCTCCACCCGCATTTGGTTTTGCTGGGTTAAACAAACTGGTAACTGACAGAAATACGCTGGTTCCTTCATCACTTGCATACTTCCCTCTTCTTCATCTAATTCTTACATTCCATGTGCAGAGTACTGTATTTTAAGACAAGTCAGTCACAAACAGAACAGTAGTCAGTTGTTATTTTCCCCTTTAGAGTGAAAGAAAACAATTTTACACATAGTTCAAAACTTCACTTTCATCAGTCTACACATTTGGTGCTAATTCACTTACAATAACTATACACTTTATTTATTTTTAACTATACACAAGCATCAGTGCTGAAACTTCTCCATGACCACTGTGGCATTTCCTCTTCCCTGCAGACTGTAACAGTTTTCCTATGTCTGCTTGTACCACCCACTCTCTTGCTTCCAACTGGCTGGAAGAAAGGGCACTTCATGTTAGACCTTAGTTTTGCAAAGAGGACTAGCACACACAAAATTACTTTAGGGGGAAAATGTTCAACTGAGCTACAGCCAGCATAAAATAAAAACTGCAGAAAGCAAGGAAGGAAGGAAAGAACACCATGATCTTTGACCTTTCAACGAAGGAAAAGGAATTTTAAAAGTGAGAAAAATCCCAAGTCAATGGTGCTATAAATTGAAGTATCAAGGAACAACATGAAAGTGAGATACTTTCTCCTGTTGGAGCTGTTCCAATCATTGTCATTCAAGATACTCAGTAGCAAAATTTCAGTCTCAACAAAATCTTCTCAGGAGTTACAAAACTACCTTCTTTCACAAGCAGATGCGGTAAATTTACATGTGTGACTGCTGTTCGCACACCAGGCTCTGAGAGTTCTTACTAAAGTGGTAGCGGAAAACATAACCAGTTATGGGCATGATTTCTTTTCCATCCAGAACACTTCCTAGTTATGAATGGATGTTTCTAAAACCACGTCTGTGTCAAACAAAATTCAGTCTTAAAGGAGATCAATGCAAAGCCCTTTTTGTTCTCTCAAGGGTGTAAGATGTATAAAGATGCTAAACAGTTTCTGCAACTGCCTTATGCATGGACACCCACACACAGCAGTTCAACTAAACCTGAAAGACTGTAGCTAACAGAACTGGCACTTAAAAGCCAGTCCAGGATTTGTTTGCTAAAGAAACTAAAATGAGCATCCTACAACAGCACTGGGGATGACAGACCTACCAATGAGAGCAAGGTATGTGGCCCAACCAAGGGTGCCAGAAACAGATTACAAGACAGGATCATAGACTGACAGCATACTGTGGGACATAGAGTAATAAATGAACTGCTCTGTACAGCAGCCAGAGCAGAATTGACTTTTTAAAAATAAAACAAAATAAAATAAAGCTACTCTGCAACACTTAGTGCCAAGAAAGAATTTCAGCGGAAATCTGAAATCCTGTTACTTTGGTATCAGTAAGCTCACAGAGGGCCAAGAGTGTTGGCGCAAATTCTGAAAGACTAATACAAGAAAACTGAAGAAATAATGTTTTGGAGATCTGTGATGCTTCTTCTCTATTTGAAAGTTTGCCTAGGAGATGCATTTCTGAACTACTTATGTAAATATGTCAGCCATAATAGTTTCAGGCCCTGACTACGAAACATTTATCTTGGAATGTGGATGGTCTTAAAACTTGTTCAAGTTTCACTTTCCTGTTTTTAATTGTGTTGCAGTTTTAGAGCAAACTTCAGTGCCTCATTATGTTCCACCTGTATGGTATTCAGAAATGCACCATATAAAATCAGCCTCTTTACGAAAATACTGACCATTTATTCAGCAGTAATAGCTGTTTAAAAAAAAAAAAAAAAAAAAAAAAAACCACCTTCAGTAGCAATTCAAAACTCCTTTCATTGCAATTATTACTTGAAATGTATTTCAAGTAATACACCACATTTGCCCAACATTGCCCAATTCATTCAAACTCTTTTTAAACAAAAGGTAAAGACAACAGTGAGGTCGCTATTTTTAGTTAAAAGTGCAATTAAGCCACTGCTTCTATTAAAAGAAAAACTGATCTAAGGGCTGCCTTAGTACAATAACTTCAACGGGGAGTAACACAACTACAAGCTCAAGGTGTGAGGACTGCGCGTCCTGAGCTCAGAAAAGTGAGTTTAGTCATTGCTCTCCAATCCTTCAATGCAAGAAGAGTGTTTTCCATACCACTCCCTCTGTACCTTTCCCATTTCAAATTCTCACTACATACTTCTGCCTGCAGTTTCTGTGTCTAAACATTTAATTGCTATTCATTAGGTTTATTTGTGTAATACCCTTGTTCATGACCAGAACTGTTATAGAACCTCCACAGCTTAGCAAGACTTCTCGTGTTAGCGGTCACAGTGCTAGAACAGGAAGCTTGTAAGCTAAATTAAACGCAGAATGACTAATGTCAATTGTAATAAGCTTGCCTTTTTGTGCAGTTGAGAAATTAAGTAAGTAGTAAGTTTCTAAACTTTATTTAAGTTTTAATATTACATTATTTAATTCTCACATGAAAACTAAACTCAAATTACACAGGTCAATTTTGTACAACCAGCTGCCTAATGAGTTCACTTCGGCCATAAGAAGCTCAGAAATAAATTTCAGCTCATTTTTACTTACTTATTTATTTATTTACAAGGGACTCCCTTCTCCCAACCCTGAAAATAATGAAGATACCAGTGCACTAGCTGAACTAAGCGGCTATTATGGAGAACGTATTTCTTCGTTGACAACTGCACTTTTGCTGCTGGACCAGTCCTGTAGGTGCTGCCAGCAAGCAGTTTCTTGCTACTAAACTACTGGGAAAAGCAAGTGGCATTAAGATGGGATTGTCCTTCCTCATAATAGAACCCACAGCATACCACAACGAAGCACAGTGGATGGGACTGTGATCAAGTAGTATCTACCAAACACTTAAATGAAAGCAGAGGCGGAAAGAACATGACCAAATAAAAATTAACCAAAAAAAGTTGTTTGCAATGTAACGGGGGCTTGCGGGTCCTAGTGACTAGGACAACCCCTAAGTGTGCAAGAGAGGCTCTGGCAGTGCCTGCAGTTGCCATTGCTCAGAGCAGCAGTCTCACCATGCTTTTCTACCAAAAAGAAGTTCCGTCAGCTATACACCATTTCCATAATAGAAAACTGGCCGTGGGTTCACTGCCCATGAACTTGGGTCTGGCCCCACTATGGTTGTCAGGTCAGGGATAGAGCCTGGCGCTGCACACCATCATTCATCCACAGGCTACAGACCACTTCCAAAACAGCGCTTGGCTGTGTTTGGCTCAGCGCACGGCTCTTCTACACACACAGAGCACTGTTTAGTAACGATTATTTATGCAGCTCTTCTCATTAACTTTTATAAGCCAAATTCTGCTGCGAGCGATTTTTACACAGACCCAGTGCAGCCGCCGCAGCCAGCGGGCTCCGCCTGCCGTTATCTCAGACCGGCCGGCAGGAACCTGATGCTAAGTCAACAGCATTCCCCCGAAAGGAGACACGGCAGCGCGGGGCCGACCTCGGCACGGGTCACCACGGCTTCACGTCTTGACAAGGGTCACCGAACCGGGACCGCGGAGATGTGCCTGAAGGCAGCGTCACTTCGGCAGTCTGCCTTTAATATTTTTTTTTTTTTTTTCCTTTCTACTTGTAGTTTTGCTGGGGTTTTTTTTTGTTTTGTTTTGTTTTACCTTGAGACAGCCGCTCCCCCCACGGCTGAACGCCGTCCAAGCTCGGGACCACACACAGCCGCCCGCGCCGCGCTCCTCGAATCCGACCCCTCCCCCCGCCCCGGGCGCACGCACTCCCAAGATGGCGGAGGGGCGCCGACGCTGGCGCGGACCCTCTCTCCCCCGCGAGAAGGCGGCAGCGCTGGCGTTCGCCGCGCTGCTGCACGCAAAGGAAACCCGCAGCCCTCCGCGCGGCTCCCCGTCCCGCTGCCCACCCGCACCACGGGAGCGACCCGCCTCCTACCCTCCCCCCGCAGCGGGCGGGGAAGTGGTACGCGCCGCCCGGGGCCGACGCACTCCGCCCCAACCGCCGCGCGCTACCCGCTCAGCCTTCAGCCCCGCGCACGGCGGTGGGAAGGTTCGGGCCGGGGAGGGATGGGGGCCCCCTCACTCACCTTCTACCCACAGCTCCTCCACGTTGGTCTCCAGGTTGGCCGCCCGTAGTCCCACCGCGAACGCGCCGAATATCAGCAGGCCGACCACCAGGAACTTGCCGCAGTTTTTCTGAATGTAGCAGCCCAGGTTAAAGAGCAGTCTCTGAAACTTCGCCCGCAGCCACAGCGGCGCTCTCCTCCCGGTAGCTCTCCCCTGCAAGGCAAGCGCGGTTCAGTCAGCGATGGACCCCACGGGCAGGGACCCCTAGGCCCTTAGCTTTCGCCCCGCGGCCCTGACTGGCGCTGCCGTGGGGCGTGCAAGCCCCTTGCCCTGCGGAGTCACCCCTGGAGGCTCGGCCGGGGTGCCGGCGGCAGCGCCGCGCAGTTGCACCCGATGCTGCTTTCCGCTGGCCCGAGCCGCGCTCCGGGACCCACGTGGTGGGCAACGCCACGGGATCAGGAACGGTTCGCTGCCAGTGCGTGCAGCCGCAGTGCGAGCTGTTAGGGAGCGGAGCGACCATCCGCGCATTACGGGGTTTGTGAACGGAAGAGGACAGCCACATGGGTTTATTTTTCCATTTCCCTCCGTACAAAACCTGGCGAGCTGCTCCCGGAACGCAGCGCCCCGAATCCGCGCCCCGTGCGCGCAGCTGAGGCCGGCCGGCTGTGCCGGTGGGAGCCCCCGCCCGCAGGGAGAGAACGGCACGGGCTGCCTCCGCTCGGGGACCCCACTGCGGGGCAGTCGTGCTTCGGCCCCAAAAAGCACGGCTGTGCTAGGGGCCAGCCGACAGCTCTCTACCCGGAGACGGCGGTAGCGAACCGCAGAGACGGAGCGGAAGGGAAAAGGCAGCACGGCCGTGGGGGGCCGCCCGGTGCAGCCACGCCGGGACGGGGGAAAGGAGGGCACTCTCTCCCGCACTGAAGAGTCACAGCCGTCCCTCTCTTTTTTCCCAGCATTTTATTGGTGGCCGCTGCGCTCCCATCTCCTCCTTCCACCCCCGCGAGAAAACACACCACCCCCTCCCCCGCCGCCAAACGCAGCGCCAGCGCCGAGCTCCGGAAAAAGAGGGAGAGAGTGAATGCACCTTTGCGATCTGCTCCAGGGCGAACGCCGCGTCGCAGTAGCTCGGCCGTTGCAGATACTCCCGGTCGTGCGCCGCGGCACGCCGGGTCCCTCCGCTCCGCCGCCGCCGGCCGCCGGCACTCCTCGTCGCCCGAACGGGGTGGCCGCCGCCGCCCGCGGTGCTGCTGCCGCTCTCTGGCTCCGAGGCGTCAGCGGCCGAGGCCATGTTGCCGCCGCCGCTGCGGGCGGGACAAGCGAGCTGCGGCCGCGGCGGGGCCCGGGGGTCCGGGGGAGCGCCG
>NW_024962272.1:13942407-13943392 GCF_019238085.1 Lagopus leucura
GCAGCCGGGTGTTTTCTGGGGGGGGCTGGGGGCGCTGCGGGCCGCGGGCTGCTGCTGCGGGGGCTGCGGAGGCTGTTGCGGCGCGGCCGCCTCACGCGGGGCGCGGGGCGGCGGCTGCCGCCGCGGCCGCTCCGGCCGAGTCGCTCCCCGCGCCTCCCATTGCCACATCGCACCCCGAGGTGACGGCGGCCGCTCCCCGCGCCCAGCGGGCGCGACCCCCGGCGCCCCCCGGCTGCGGCCGCGCTGTCCTCTGCTCCCGTGGAAATCGCCTCCTCCTCCTCCTCCTTTCTCCTTCTGCTGAGGCCGCCGCTGCCTCTGGGAAGCCGCTGTCCGCGGCGGCGCTCAGCGTTGGTGGCGCGGCGGCGGCACGGCGGGCCCCGGCTGCTGCTGCTGCTGCGCTGCCCGGCCGCGTCGCACCATCCTGCCTCAGCGGCGGGCAGCTCCTCGCGGGCCGCCGGGCCCGCCGCGCTCCGTGCTCGACCCCGCCGCGGCGGCGGGCGGGCGGCTGCCTGGTGCTCTCCCCCGGCGTGTGCGCGGCAGCGACGAGCTGCAGCCCCTCGGCTCCAGAGATGAGATGAAGAAGAAAAAAAGAACTCTCTCCATTTGGATAAAGAGGAGGAGGGGTGGAAGGGGGGGGGGGGGAGTAAGAGAGGAGAGAGAGAGCGAGAGAGGGAGAGGGAGAAAAAAAAAGAGCGGAGAGCCCGCCCCTGGGGCTGTCAGATGGCTTGGGTTTCTGCGAGGCGATTGGCTCGGGAAGGGCAGAAATTACTCAGCAAACATGACTATTATTAGCTGCTTAGCAACAGCTCACCAAAGTAGAGAGACCACCCAGGCAGGCAACTCTTGTGTGTGCATCTCCAGCTTCAGGGGGAGCCTTAAAGAGATCCAGCCTCTTTTGCATGCAATACTTCCATTAAGGAATGCCTCCCCCCCCCTTTTTCTCCGTTTTCTTTTCATGAATGTTTTTTCTTTCCCCCCCTCTAGC
>NW_024962272.1:13943492-13947729 GCF_019238085.1 Lagopus leucura
CCCCCCCCCCCCCCCCCCCTTCTTTTTCCCGGTCCAGGATGCTGCAGACCAATGCAGAGAACTTTCTTGCCACCAACTCAGAGAAATATGTTTTTCTCTTTTAAATAAGAGAGGGGAAACGGGGGGGAAGGTAGAATTAAACGATTTCTAAAGCCCTTAAAAGAAAATCCTTTTAGAGGCACCTTGGCCTCGCGCTGCAACAAATGCTGGGAGGTCTGCGCTGGATTCCCAGGCTCACAGCAATAATGACAGGGTGGTGGATGCTGCGGTGGAAAGTGCCAGATTCTTCTGCCTCCTTCCTCTTTAAACTAAAGAGGAGACGTCTTTCCCTGCGAGAAAATCGCTCCGTCCAGCTAGGAAAACACAATGAGAACTGAGCGCTTGCAGGAATCAGAGCTGCACAGCAACTGCCTGCTCTAACTTAGGGCTCATTCTTTCACTGAAACCCTAGGAAAGCCACTTTTAAAATGGTTTTGGTATAAAACTCTGCAAAATGCCGCCTTCCTGGTCCTGCCGAGTGCTGCTCCAACTATAAGTGATTGTTTACTTTTTTGGCACTGCTTCTCCCTGTCTCTGTTCATTGAGAATCAGCCATGAACTATGGCCACCCTCACCCCTCCCACGGCGGGCCCGGGGCTGTGGGGCGCTCCTCGGGTACTCACGGAGGGAAGTGAGGGGGTTAGAATCCTCCCCCCCTCGCTTCCCCCCCCCCCCTTGTGCCCTTCACGGCAGCGAGACATCGGGGCGGCTGCGGGCACTTCGCCCGTGCGGAGTTCCTTCCGCAGAGCTATGCAAGAATCCCATCCGTGGGACCGCCGGCAGGAGATGCCTTTCCCTTCTCCCTCCTCCCTCTCCGTTTTTTCCCACATTTCCCGCAGTTTCCAGATCCCCGGGAGGAGAATCCGCGTGGTGCCAGGGGGAGCTGCTGCCCGCACTCCGACACTGCATGTGTGCGCGCACAAACGCGGAAGGAAGCAGCCCGGGCGCGGCGGACTGTCACCCTCGGGAGGCTGACACCACATTTGGGACCCCGCGGCCGCCCCCAACGCCGGTTTCGGCTGCGCCGCTCGCTGTGGGGCCAGGGGCAGTGATGGAGAGGCGGTGCGAAGCGCAGGGCTAGGAATCCACAATAGCCCCGGGCACCTCGAGCGCCAGAGTCCGGCCTGGGGACTCGAGTTTAACAGGCGCTGTCCTAATCTCCCCTCGTTCCCTGTGGTCTGGAGGGATTTTTATTTTCTATGCATACGCAAGAGGTGAATTACTACAGGGATCTAATTGGCCTTGTTTCTGCACTTTTTCTTTTTTTTTTTCCCCTTTGCGGAAGAAGTGTCAGTGTAAGAGTCTCCACGTGGGTGGTCAAGGCCGTGGCTGCCTCACGGCTGATGCCTGCGTGCTGCATTCCCCGCGATAAAGCCCTTCCCCACGGTAAATCTGTGATGCACGAGGCCCGCGGCGTGCAACTGCCCTCCGCGCCCACAGCTCTGTGTCCTCAAGCAACCGCAGGGATCTTGCGGGTCCTCACCCCGTGCCTGTGCTAAGCCAAGGACGTGGGCAGTAGGGGCTGAGCTCTCGTACCTGGCAACACGGCAGTGTACACCGGGGCTACCCACTTCGTGGTTCAGGCTTTGTCCTCTTCATTTCCGCCGCAGCACTGCACACTGCACTCCCTGCAGCCGGTGAGAACAAACCCGAAAGCTTGGGAGCAGGTAACACGCTGATTTAATTTTAACTCATTTGCCGGGCTGCCCTCCGCCTGCGGACACAGCACCTGGAGCGCCATGCTCCACCGTGGAGTGCTGTGGCACAGCATCTAGCTGCCTCAATACAAAATCAACGCTGGGACGAGGCCCTGCCTTGCGGCCCTCACCGGGCATCCCCGTAATTTCTATCTCTAGCGGACTCCCCGCGCCGGACACAACAAGCCGGGCATTGCTTAGTCCTGCGCCCCACCCGCAGTCCGGGGCCGCCCGAATGGCCCCGCGCGCGGACGGAGCCGGCGGCGCGAGGCGGCCCCATTGCCCCTCCCCAGCTCGGCAAGAAAGGCGCTGCTCAAGCCAACTTGTCAAAATAATGCGGCTAATTACCCCTGATCTCCTTTAATGGAAAGCCGCTCTGCATGCCACAAAGAAGCAAATGAGGGATCTGCAGCACCGGCCCAATAGCGCGGGCGTTCTCCTCCGCGGAGTGCCGTGGGCATTGTGCCTCCGCAGCTGCGGGGTTCTGCGGTCTTCCATCCTCCGGGAGGAGAGGGGGGCTGTGGGAGCCCCCAAGTCTGGAGGCGTCCCCGGAGCCCGCCCCACTCCGCCCGGGACCTGAGCCTTGCAAACCCAGATTGTCCTCGGAACAGCTCCGGGCTCTGGCACAGCGCTCTGCCTAATGCGGGGCTGCAGTGTGTGTGGAGAGTTAGGCGGAGCAGTTTTTGTCCGTTTCGGACCTCAAGGCGCAGTGTCGAGACGCGGCCCGAACCCTGGCAGGAGGCAGGGCGCGCATTGCCATGATCTCTGCCATTCGATCCTGCAGGAAAAAAGCCGAGTGACACGATCTCTTTGACCCACTGCTGGAGCAACAAATTTATTAGAGATATAGGCGTGAGAAATGAAAAGAAAGTAAAACAATCCCTGCTCATTGTGTGCCTTTCTTTCATACTGCTAATCCGGTTTACACATCACGCCTACATGTCTCAATAGGGCTTTATACACTGTGGCAAAGGCAGGAGAAAATAAAAGGTGTACTTGTGTGAGTGCGTGGATGTGTGTACGTGCGCGTGTGAAACGGGGACAGAAACAGTGGAGCCCGAGACATTTTAATTCCGAGTCAGCTGCCGGTTCTTTATGTCCCGGCTCTTGAAAGTGAAGATTTCAAAGGATTCCTCCTCCTCCATCCCCTCCTCAGTGCTTCTCAGCAGTACCAGTTCCCCTCCTGCCAGAGCATCAGTGCACAGCCCACCCCGTAGTGACTCCAGGCCAGGACCAGGACACACCTCTCCGGCCGCTGCCGGAGGCCCTCGGTCTGCCAGGAGCCGTCGGAACCCGCAGTGCTCCGGACACGGACCTGACACCGCCCCGCGGCCTCGGGCTGGCCCCGTTCCCCCGCCCCTCTCCCTATCCCCATGCCGCCCCCGCTCGGTCCCGGCGGGCGGCCAGGAGGAGCGGTGCCGCAGCGCTGCTCCATCGCGCGCTGCCAGGACAGCGAGGGCTGGCGTTGCACTGCGCGAGCGTCGCAGCGCTTCGCTGGAACTGGAGGCTGAAGGCTCTATAATCGGCATTCAGCCTATTTTAGCTGATCTGAACTCATCCCTTTTCAGCGCTCCTTCGCCAGAGGATGCCGCACGTATCTCAAGCGCACCTTACTGCTGCCACTGAGAAGCGATGGCCGCACCTTTCCTGTACAACCCGTGCTGCCGTCAGCACCCCCTGACCACGGACACCGCGCTGCAGAGATCGGGGCATAGCTCCGCGCTCCATTCTCGCGAGTCCCAAGTGCTCTCTAGGACCCCGTCCCTTCCTCTCCCCGCACTGCAGTCCAGCTGTCCCGGATCACGCAGGTGCCGAGATGCGTACACCGGTGCCCGCTCATAGACCTCCGCAGGACTGCGGGAAGTCCTCGCAGGACCACGACCCGCCGGCAGCACTCCCCTTGCACACAATCCGGAGCTTCCCCACTGCAAGAGCCGCGACCGCGGCCGGGCCCGCACCGAACTCCACAGCTTGCGGCCCCGCGAGGCCCCTCCCGTCCTCGCCCAGCCCCGGGCCCTGCCGCGGCGGCCTCCGCGCACCTAGGCACCGCCCTGCCGTGGCCCCCGGCCGGTCCTCTGTGCGGCCCCGCGGTGGCACCTACCATGGCTGCCGGAGCCGGCGGGGAGCCTGTTAGTGGGGCCGGGTGCGACCTCCTTCACTGTTGCTGTCGACTGTGGCGGGGCATCAGGGCTCGCGTCCTCTTCTCCTCTTTTTCACTCTTCTTTCTTCCTTTTGCCTTTTATCCTTTTCCCGTGTTCTTTTCTCGTTTTATTTCTTTTTCTTTCCTTTCATTTCCTTTTTACCGCTCTCTTTTTTCCCCTCCTTCTATTTTTTTTATTTTTTCCTTTTATTTTTTTTTCTCTCTTAATATTTTTCCTCCTTTTCTTCTCTCTCTCACTGTCTTCTCTGTCTCCTTTGTTCTCTGTCACTCTATTGGATTTTCTCTTGCCTCTTTTCCTTCCTTCCTTCCTTCCTTCCTTCCTTCCTTCCTTCCTTCCTTC
>NW_024962272.1:13947739-14043897 GCF_019238085.1 Lagopus leucura
TTCCTTCCTTCCTTCCTTCCTTCCTTCCTTCCTTCCTTCCTTCCTTCCTTCTTTCCTTCCTTTTTTTTCCTCTTTTTCCTTCCTTCCTTCCTTCCTTTTTTTTTTTTCCTCTTTTTTTTTTCTTTATTTCTCTCTCTTCTTTTCCTCCTCCTCCTCCTCTTTCTCCTTCACCTTTTTTTCACTACAGAGGACCTGGCAGTGTAGAACAACAAACCTCGTGAGCTGCCAGTGTTCCACACAGTGCTGGAAACACGCACAATTACACGCCTGTTCCTATTAAGCAGCTCCATCGTCCTCCATGTGGGTGGTCTGGCTCTCAACAGGCAGGACCTGTCAGGGTCACGTGACGAGGCCGCAAACTTTACTTCTTTACAATAAGCTCCCGAAAAAGAGAAGGAAATGGCAGCCCCACGCCACGGACCCAGCCCAGCCCGGTCCCCACCTCTGCTACTTCTGCCGTCTCGGGCTCCGGGAGTGCGGAAGGTGCCCTCTGCACAGGGAACTGCCTGAGGTGCGGAGGTCGAGCATGCCTGCCTACCCATCGCCCTGCGCTGTGCCTGCTTTGGTGTGCTTGTTCCCGAAGGCTTGTGCCCTTCCTACTCAGCTGTGATGGAGGTCACCAGAAAGTCAGCTTGTGAAGTAATGAATGTGAAGTGAAGAATGATGTGAAGTAAGAGTATTTGCTACAGTAAGCAAAATCTGAACTCTGCTGCTACTGGGATACAGAATACTGATGTTCTTCTTATAACAAAAGTTTCCTGGAATAGCTACCAGCAGGATATCAACACTGCAAGCATTTATTATCAGCGTCTCAGGATCCTGTAGTGGCTGAGTGTCATTACCAGAACTGGGAGAAGTGATCTCAAGTGTTGCTCTTGATATTTTATAATCAAAATGCTTTGTAGATTTATTAAATCTGACAGCAAACTTTCATTTGTGATACATTTAGAAAATGTATGTCATGATTGGATTCAGTGATGTCCTTGTCTTGTTTTCTTTGGTGTATTTACATACATATGTATTTTTCCCATAGAATAATAGAACTGTTGATGTTGGAACATGCCACTAAGATGATGTAGTCCAACCGCCAACCCACCCCTACCATGCCCACTAACCGTGTCCCTCAGTGTCACGTCCACATGGTTCCTCCAGGACCAGAGGACCTCCAGAACACCTCCAGGAATGGTGATTTCACCACCTCCCTGGGCAGCCTCTTCCAATGCCTCACCATACTTTCCAGAAGAAATTTTTCCTAACATCCAACCTGAGCCTCCCCTGGTACAACTTGAGGCCATTCCCTTTAGTCCTATCACTGCTACCTGGGTGAAGAGGCCAATCCCCACCTCGCTACAGTCTCTTTTCAGGTGATTGTCCAGAGCAATAACGTCTCCCTTGAGCCTACTCTTCTCCAGGCTGAACAATCCCTGTTCCCTCAGCTGCTCCTCATGAGGCCTGTGCTCCAGATCCTTCACTGCTTCATTGCCCCTCTCTGGACATGCTCCAAGGCCTCAATGTCCTTGTCCTTCCAATGTCTGGAAAGTATGGTGAGGCACTGGAAGAGGCTGCCCAGGGAGGTGGTGGAATCACCATTCCTGGAGGTGTTCAGGACCATGTGGATGTGACACTGAGGGACATGGTTAGTGGGCATGATAGGGGTGGGTTGGCGGTTGGACTAGATTACATTTGATGTCTTTTCCAACCTTAACGGTTCTATGATTCTCTGAACAACAAAAGAAAATCTATGGTTACTCTCATTTGTCATTTTCAGCACAGTTGCTACATTCTTTCTGTTCTACACAAGAAATACAATGTTTCTGCACTCTATGGCGCTGCTGTTCCTAATGTGTTCTGAGAATGTACCTTAACACAAAGCGAGAAGGCCAGATGTATGATGGGAAGGAAGTGAGAACATAAACTTGGTTAGGTATCATCCTGTTTGTCAGAGGAAGCCAGAGGTAACACTGTCCATTTCTTTATTCTCTAATGCAGGTATTCATGCAAATCTGTGATGATATCAGGTTATATATAACTAAAAGATTAAAGCTGGAAAGTGTTTATTGATATCCATCCTGTTTTTTTATGCTATTTCCCTAAAAACCTCCTCCTCAGACATGGTGGGAGCAGTATGTTGGTCAGGCTGGGCTTTGCGTCACACTCTGTTTTTAATTATTATCTTACATAGGAAATAGTTTGATATTTTGTCTACAATAAGTTACTATTTACATAAGGTGTTATTACTGAATGGCAAGTATCCATTTGCATTTGTATGCGGATCCATTTACTGTATAACCTATACTCTTCTCAGGAGCAATGGTTATGATCCATTGACAATAATTTTTGAAAATGATGGGGAACAGAATTCATAACCATATGTTGTCCTGAGTAAGGGGAGGCAGCTATGTGAATTTCCATTTACAGACAGAGAGTAAGAAGGGGTTACTCCAGTGTGAAATCTCAGAGGCTTCTTGTAGGTGGTTTTCCAAGGGTCTCTGGCGCAGCTGCCCAACATAAGCAGATAATCTGGAAGTTCTCTCTGTTTGGATCTCCATGATTCACAAGAGAAGGGAAGGCAGATGTGAAAAGCGAAAGCTGACTTTCCTAAGGCTTTTCTGCTTAAAATGAGACCTCTGTAAGCAGCGAAGGATCTTATCCTTTTTAGTCTCTGTTATTCCAATACTAATAAAGGCTGAATTTCAACCCTGTTCTATGTTTTCTTTCACTCCCGAGTGCCTTAAATTTGTAAATCCTACAGTATTTACTGTGGTACTGTAGTTGGTAGTGCCCCCAAGAAAAGCACTTTGAACATGTGACAATGCCATGGTGTCAGTGACTGTGTCACAACTCCCCAGGGGACACAGCTAAAGCAGAGACCTAGCTGAGATTATGAGAGCTGTCTCCTAGCTTTGGTATGGTCAGGGCAATCTCATTCCTGAATAACTGGATCTGGTACCAAATACCTACTGTTCTGAGTTATAATTAAGAATGTTTCCAACTTTTTTTTTTTTTTTTTTTCCTATAATTAGAAGAGTCTCTTCTTACTTCAGTTCTGACTTTCAAGAAAATGGCTACGGAGTTTTTATCACCTGACACTGTTAATTTTCCATGGATTTCAGCCTTGAGTCCATCTTTGAAGCAGAAAAAAGAGAGAAGATCAATGGAAGAAGAAGATATTGACTGCCTTGCTTTCATTCATTATACAGAGAAAACACAGCTGTGGATATAAATCTGGTAGTGCTTTGGTACCATGAGCATCTTAAATCACAATTGGGTGATTTGAGGAAGAGGTGTGCAAACAGAAGAAGAAATCTTCAAGGAAACCCAGCAAAGGTCTTGGGGCCATCTATGTCATCTGGTCCATCATTCTTCCTGAAGACAGTGTTGTTTCATATGAAATTTCTAGAAGACAGCAGAACTTCCTTCCACAATCTTTGTGCCCAAATCATATGGAGAACAATTCTGACTGTTGGAAAGTTTCATGACAAGTATCTATATGTTATGGTTTTACCTAGCAGGTAGCTGAACACCACACACTTATTCATTCACCCTTTCCCCCACCTGTTCCCAGTGCGATGGGGGAGAGAAGTGAAAAAAATCCAAAGTAGAATTAGTATACTGAGATAAAAACATTTTCTAAGACAGAGAAAAGTTATGTAAACAGAGTATAGTTATGACTATGCATATACTTACGAATGTATACAACAAGTGATGCACAAGTAATTGCTCACCACCTCCTGACTGATACTCAACTAGCCCACTGAGCAGTAGAAGAAGCGATGAATTCCCACTCCCTGCAAAATTCCTTCCACTTAATGGCATATGGTATGGAATATCTCTTTGGCCAGTTTAAGTCAGCTGTCCTAATTCTGCTCCCTCCCAGCTCTTTGAGCCCTTCTCTATGAATGGCCTCAGATCCGTGCAACATTTCTTAGCAGCAACTATAAACAGTGGTATGCTATCAGTGCTGTTTTTCTCCTAGAACCGAAACACAGCATCATACCAGGCACTTCAAAGAAAACAATGTGATCTCAGGTGAAACTAAGACACTATAGCTCAGACTTCTTGTCCTTTTAATGGTGAATAGAGAGATTAATTCTTTCTTCCTTACACTAAAATCTAACTCAAAAAACGTACTCAAACACATGGAAAAAAGAGACAAAACACCCCAAATCAAACCAAACCAAACTAATCCAAACCAACAAACCAATCAAAAAAACCCACAAAACATAACCACAGAACTACCCATATCTTTAGTCTCTAGAAGTTCATTCAACATTTCCCCAGAGGAATATTTTCTAAATTTCTAATTACCATTTTTGTTCTCCCCATAACACTTCACATTAGGTCCAACTGATGTGGAATCATGGCTTGCACACGCTAACTCTCTCTACAAACCATGCTGTGCTTCAGAGTTTGCTATATTTGCACTGATACATTTTTTTTGCTTGTGGTGAGTGCAGAATCCTCTTTTAATCCCTTAAACCTCTTTTGCAGTGTCCTTCCATGAGATCTTCTTTTTAAGCATGTTGATATGTCACTGGAAAACAATTCCATCCTACATTTTTGTCTGTTGTTGTTTATGGTATTCAGCTGCTATGAAATCTTGTTGTTTTCTTATCCACTTAATTTTGGAGTTATGTTGTGATATAGCAAGATTTCCATTAAAAATCTGTCTGACAGTACAACAGTGAAAACATGAAATGTTTTATTTCACTTCTATTGGGTCCTGTTGGAAAAACAAAATGCTTGTTAAACCTGTATAGAAACATAACATTCACTAGTTAAACCTGAAGATACTGATGAAAAGTATTTTGTCTAGCAGTACTTGAAAAATTAAAAAGGCTGGAAGTTTAGCTGCTGGAAATTAGCTCATCTTCCGTAATCCTTCAACAGCAAGTGATTTACACTGTTAACTCATTAACCAAATAAAATTAATGGATTGTTTTCATAATGGCATGTTGAGGATGCAAGATCCAATGTCATATGAACAATGTATGACAGGAATGTCATAGTAGCGGAAATTTATAAATGAAGGATGCTCTTTGCAGAAAACAAACAATGTTCTGGGTGTGGTCTTTGGCCATCACCAGTGTAAGAGATTTCTCAGGATTACCGAGCAAATAATCCAAACATGTAAAATATCTAGTACGCTTATGCAAGAAATGCAGCAGCGTCCAAAACAGAATGCAAGAGAAAGAGAGAGAGGCAGAACTTTCCATTAGCCAACAAGTTAGAGATATGAAGTTTCTCATGTGTGCACAAGTTTATGTGTCTTTCTGTTTAGCCTATCTGTCAGCCTAAAGATGACAAGCAAACTATTTTGGGACTGAAGATTTGACATGGAGCAAAAAAGCAGCAGAAGCAGCACCATGGATGTGAGCAGTGACTAGGAATTGGATCCAGTAAGTGAAGTCACACCCTGTACCTACTGAAACCATGGTGATAAATGAAAGCTTGGGATGTATGATTAGGAGGAAAAGTTGAAGAGTGTGTCAGTCTGTGAACATTCACTTCCTACATCTGAATTTCCCAGATCTGTGCCTCTCTGTGCCACAGGGATTTGGAATCTGGCAAACAGACCCTGGGCACATGAGCAGCAGCAGACTACCCATAATGCTTGATAAGTCATGAGTCTCTGCAAGGGTTTTGTTCATAGGTCTGTTCTACAAGCAGAGTTGCAGAAGGGCAATTTGCTTTCCATCCCATTGCACTTCCCAGGACATTCAGAGTCATTTGACCAAGGGAGTTTCTTGTGCCATTGTTTGCTATTATTTGTACGTAACTCTAGAATGATGATTGAGTTGGGATAACATAAGTTAAAGATTTACTAAAGAGTGGTTTTGTGAATACAGGCAATTTTTTATTTTTATTTTTTCAATTGGAGAAGTTGGTAGTCTGAGTAAAATTGTGGGTATGGAAGTCTTCGTTCAGCTCTGAAAGACCAATCTTTAAGTTGTGTGCAAGTAAGGAACAGTACCAGTGATTTTGATTATACTGAATTTAATTAGAAATGAGGGGAAAGGTATTTGAGCCTCCAAAGTAGAAAAGAAGGATGCTGAGAGCTGTTATCTCTTAAGATAATTAAAGAACAGGTAATTTATTGCCTAGGGACTTTGGAGGGAGCTGGAGGAGAAAATGGAAGACAGAAAGTATGCCCTAAAACAGCTAATGAAGCCAGAATTTCTAGTGTATGCTTGGTTATGTTCCCAAGTGCATCTTTTGAAGAGAGTTTTAATAACCGTAAGGTTTTTGCACCCCAAAGCTATCCTTTACTTCCAGCTGTACAAGTTGGACTAATATAACATATTATCACCAACTACACATTTCTCATTTTAACAAATTGGCGGTTCAGCTACAGAAAATCCCAGTGAGTCTGAATTCCAAACTGTTAGGATGAAATTCCAACTTTTCTCTTCAGGCAGTTGTTTAGTTACATAGGTGGTAAGGCAGAAATCTGCTTTGTCCTTTGCTGATGTATTTAGGCCCCTGAAATGTAAGAACTGAAAGGCTATCCTTGACATTCCATCCCAGCTAAGTTAGCTGCAGATTTTTTCCCCCAAATAAATGCTAGCTAATTACCTCAGTACCATGATGAACTTGTGTTCTGCATGGGTTCTAAGCCTTTTCGTTCTGTCAAGTACTCTCATGTTCCAATGGAGAAAGACCAATCAATTTGTCTTCCCTAAAATATTAAATGAGGCTGGGTCAAAATAATGTATTATGAATTGTAACTCTAGACATGCCTGTAGTAGAGCATTTCCTTTTAAATAACAAAGAAAAAATGTCTTTTATTTTGCAAAGTAGGAAAGGAATGCAAAGAACAACTCCTATCCTATCCTATCCTTCCTGCAAGAACCATGCATCACCATACACTTTCTATATTTATTTTGGCAGTTTCATTTTTCTTACTAATGATATCATTTAACCTACTAGCAAATGAATTAATGAAGACTTATTACTCATGCTTTTATATCAACATAAAAGTACACTGTAATGCTCTGCTACTAAATTTTTGCTAAATTTGAAACTTAAGAGAGAACACCTAGTTTAAGTTCAATGACACACGCTTTTAAGCATTCTGTACCCTCCTGCAAAATATATGGGCAAATAGGTGTGGTTTCACTAAACTACCAGCTACTCAAAGGCTCAAATATTCATGAGGTTACTTAAAATGTTTACTCATTTTTCTCTACCTTTATTGATGTTGTGACAGTTTAACATCATTTGGAAAATAGTACTTTTCTCTGAAAAGTTTGGCTGGGTGTTCTGCCTTTGTACACGTGGCTACTATCACCTTGCATAAGCAGCAGTAGTAACGGTTCTTTAGTTCATTGCAGATGTATGACTTGTGTTTTCAGTTTATGTGTAGTATTCCTTCTTTTGGGAAGCTCTTAATTTCCTTTAGTTCAGATGCAATAAGGAGAACTTCCCCATATAAACAAACATACAGGAACCCACTTTGGAAAATCGGACCTCATACAGTAAAGGTGCGTATTCACCTCCTGGTAAACTCATACTTCTAGATATGTATGGTGGTATCTTTTTGTACAGTAATTCATTTATAAGCTGTGGTGTCATGATATCTGAAAGGAACTACTTAGAAAAACACAGTCTTTTAGAGGTATGGCTTATGTCCAGTTGCATTGACTTCACTGGCAAATAATTGCTCTTAAATTAAGTAGTGCCGTTGATTTATTTGACAGAACTTAAATGGGTGAGTCCTAGTGTTATGAGGTGGATAGAGAGTTCATTACTATTTTCAAAAATTTGCTCATTTTGGTCTATTCATGTGAAGAGGAAGATACAAATACAGTAGAAAAGAATTTTCAGATCTGCAGCTAGTGGCCTTATAGCCTTTTATTTTATTTTATTTAGTTTGAAAGTCTCATATAAAAGCTGTGTGGGCTGAGTAACACAAGGATAAATTTAAAGCCACTGTATAGTGAATTATGCTGAACAGTATTTTTAAAACTCTGTCCTTGTCTGCTGTACCACATAATATAATTCAATTGTCTAACCTGTATTTTCTTGGCATGCTACTTCAAAAGAATGCTTTAAAGCATGAATTGCTTTAGATAATTAAAGAAAAATGAAATTTGTTTTTGGCACAGAGCCACACAGTACAGCATTGATTGCAGGAAATAAATTCCATTCTCAACATTGGCATTTCTGATTATTGCTGCCATTGATTTGACAGTACTATTGTCTAAAGCAGGCATCACAAGAAGCTTAACTGGTTGAAGACATCTGAAGAAACACTTTTGTACTGTGGCATCAAGGTTATCGCCATCAGCACCACAGAGGCTGGCTGGTGGGGGATTCAAACCCATTGGGTATGATGAAGCCTGTGCAGACCTCCGGGTGCTGAGTGTCTTTTCATTTAAGATCATACAAGTTGATAACAAAGTCTGTGCAGCTGCTACAGATTAAAGAAAAACATCAATAACAAAAGAAACCGAAAATCCCCCACCATGCCTTATCATTAGATAAAAACACTGGAGAGGAGACAGAGGAATGGTGTCTCATTAGCCGTGTATGTCAGGAAAGCACATTTTCTTTTGTTTTGTTGACGAACTGCTTTCCTAAAAGCAATCACCCTCATCTATGATGGATTACTCCACCAGGAGGAAAACTAATCCTTCTCTTTAGCTGCCAATCTGGGCTGAAGAGTGTTCCAAGAATTCCACAAGATGACACTCTTAGCAAAATAAGAGTAGCTAGGGGAAAGCCTTCCCACTGGTTGCCTTGCAAAGGAACCATGATTTACAGGAGTTCCACATTAATCTGGAGCTCTTTCTAAGATTTCAGCACCTTTATCATAACAGAAACATTTTTTTCTTCTTTCATTAAGGAATAAGCAGTTGACCTGTAAACTGAGCAAAAGTGTCATGGAAGTTACACATGTATCACTTGGGAGGAATTGCTAACTCTTGTTACATAACAAATGTGTTGTTGGAACAGGCAAAATTGTATGAAAGGAAAACAAGGGAATAAAACAAATAAAATACATTCATTACAAAAATTCCTAATAATTCCTAATTTTTAGCTATCACACTTCATAGAAACACACTGGGCAGGTCCCTTGGATCACCCTACTGTTTGTATGACCACAAGGAAACAGTTCTAAATTTCTGAAAGTATTTTCTGAAGCTAGTTGGGTATAACAAAAAGAAAAGCAACAATATATATTTTTCTTTTAAAATCCTGAACAGTGGATACCAGACTACATGGACCTAATGATATGAAGAAAAAATTGATAATTATAACTTGTTACACAAGTTGTAGAATCAGCATTTTTCTGTCCTTTCCTCTGTAGTACAAACCAAGGTCAGGATCCCTCCATCTTCTCTCATGTGGGAGGGTCAGTGCCATGGAAAAACTGAATTCACTGGAGCAACTTGCAGAACAAGGTGCTCCTTTACCCCATAGTGGAAACTGTAATGTGAAAATCAAGGGCTGCTTTGTTTGCTGCAATTTTGCATTTGAATGTTAGGGACAACTAGATCTTGGTTTAGATTCACAGGCCTGTGTGGGAGGCCAGAGAGGAGCTTATAATCAGGTTATGTTGCTGAAGACTTTATCTACTTTAAGTATCACTAGAAGACTGTATGTCACCAAATCTTACAGGTCATTACTTTCTACCTTTCTTCTTATTTCTTTACATGCCTTTTTCAGTTTGCTGCTACCTCCCTTCTTCTCCCTCAAAAAATGACCAAAAAAAAAAAAAAAAAAAAAAAAAAAAAAGGAAGCTGGGGAGGAGTAAAAATATTATCCATAAGCAAACCTGAGCCTGAGTCTTCTCAAACTTTCCAAGCTTGTTCCTCAATTTTGCACATTCAGCTTTTGCTGAGCTTCTGTTTGAAACCTGGGCTGTTGAAATACCAATTTCCTCTGCACCAAGAAAGTGCTGAAAAGGAGGAAAGTTTTTACTGAAAGTGAATTTTTTAGTGGAATATTGATCATCTCTAGTAAATGATAGCATTATAGCTATAAATTACACCTGTAGACTGAACTGGTCAGAGCATATAAAGAGCTAAACTCTCTTATAAACTCAGTCCCAATAAATCAGTGGCACTGCACAGAAATTAATAATAAAGCTGAGTTCAGTGTGCTAATCAGAGGACATAGTATAGAACTGTACTATAAATGAGGAACTTAAGACAATGAGAACTCTTCTGCTAATCTGATGGGCAAAGGTTGGTTAAGTGAAAAATGATTACTTTTTGTGCATTTCAGGAGATGGATATGAACAAACATCTTTTTGTTTAGGCTAAAAACTAAATTGAAGTAGGGTAGGAACTGCCTTTTTGGAGTTTGATAACATTTTAAAGCGAATGCAGATGAAAGGGTCTGAATTCATGGCATTCCAATTATTTCTGGCTTGCTTCAGTGGTGAGAGATTTCACTAGATTGCAGGACAACCTTGCACACTCTCTGTTTCCACATTTTCAGTTGAATTAGGATATTACAAAACATCATGTTCTTACTCTGCATCATGGTGCAATTTTTTAAATTTTTTGGGGTTTTTTTTGGAGATAGATGTCTACTCAATGAGTAATCAAACCTTTCCTTGCATATACCTTAAGAGAGTTATATTCTGCCTAACATCTTTTTAAGTGATCACACTATGACACATAGCACTGCTAGTAAAGTCCATTGGTAATCTAAAATTTGA
Source organism: Lagopus leucura (assembly GCF_019238085.1). Taxonomy (NCBI): domain Eukaryota; kingdom Metazoa; phylum Chordata; class Aves; order Galliformes; family Phasianidae; genus Lagopus; species Lagopus leucura. The sequence continues at coordinate 13,958,412 of NW_024962272.1, forward strand.
AGAGAAATGGCTCTATTTCACTATGTTTAGCTTCATGGCATCTCTTCTTACTACTGTGGCATAAGTAAACAATAAGTAAATAATTATCAATTGATATGTGGATGCTGAACTGAAACTTTGACTATACCTGTTTTGTACAACTGGGTTGAAAAACTCATGTATACAAATGTCCTCGAGAAGTATCTAATGCATCTGAGCAAGATTGTAGTCCTCTGTAATCAGCTTTTCTATGTCATTTTACCACTTCCAGTCCCCTTAGCACTCAGAACATATATTGCAAAGAAAAAAAAAAAAAGAGAGAAAGAAAAAAAGACAAACAACAGAATAAAGAAATTACACTCTTTCAAGTTGTTAGCATTGCCTACTTTGAGCTTGTATTTGTTCTGAACAGATTCCTCCAGTTCTGCTTACAGATTTTTGGTGTGCCTCAACTGAGTGAGAGGGAGGCATAAATTTTTTTCTGTGGTGAAGAAGGCAGTAGATTCCAAGAGCAAAAACAAACAAACAAACAAACAAATAAAAAAGTAACAGCATCCTTAGGCATTACATTAGGGATAAGGACCTAACTTTAAGAGGTGATTAGTACTAATCAATGGATATATTTAGCTAGTACTTGTGGAGTGGTTTTCAGTGATAACCTCTGCTTGGCCCTTGGAGAAACAAAGCTGCAACTATAATGTAAATATTGCATTTAAAATAACAGGAGTAAACAAGAAGAGCTACAGAAGTAGCGTCCTTTAAAATGAATTTAGAACTCAGAGAATAGTATTAAAAGTATTCAAAGACTTTTCTTACTAGACTTCATACTTGAAGAGGTGGTTTTTTTTATTTGTTTGTGTCAAAAAAGTTCACTGACAAGATTTGCTCCAGAACTATAGTAAACTCCATGTAGGAGTACTAAGCTTCCTTTTCTTTAACAATAAAGATTGATCTTCATAGTAAAACTCCACAGTAAGGACCACTCCAGAAGAGCCTTTCTTTGCTATGAAATGCCTGATAGGACTTTTAAATGAGCTTTCAGTATTACTAGTAGATAGCATACTGTAATGCAGAGCCCAGATTTGTATGAAATCAACATTAGTATCTAAATCTACACCTACAGATCTAGCCGAAAGACCATATTTTAAAAGTATTGGACTCTGTGCTGTTCTTTGAGTGTGATTATACTTGTAAAACTCTGGAAAGCCACTTCCAGTTTGGATTCTTGAAGATAAAGGGCAGCTCTTAAAAGATACATAGTAATAGAGGAAATTGAGCATTTAATTTCTTTTTCAGTCAAAGTGTGACCCAATTTACAGTTTGTTTTCCAGCTCAGCTTTTATACCTTATAAAATAAATCAGTTGAAAAAAAAAAAAAAAATCATTAGGCTGGGAGAATGCAAGACATATTTAATCTAAATCTAAAAAAAAAAAAATGAAAAGGAGTGAACATTAAAATTCATTACTCATTCAGTTTTACCTTCGTAATATGTGCCAGAATTTTCTTCTTAAATAATCAAATTGGTTCTTTGCTAATAATGTTCACCAATGCTTTTAATATTGTTATTTAAAAATGAATAAATAATTTAATAGTAAATAACTTGTTTAATAATAACTCTGCATGACATCTGAACACCAAAATGGAATAAATACTGAGCTTGATGCAGTATGACTACAACAAGGGTTTGTATCCTACCAGCACTGTTACAGAGAACAGTTTCCCTCTCAAGATAAAATAGAGTAAAGCAGAAGAAATGAAGTCTGAAGCCACTTGTTATTTCATTTGTGGAAAGGTAATATAAGTACTATAGTGAGGGGCTGATAGAAGTGCAAGCAGTTGCATTTAAAAAGACGCATTGAACAAGGAATTTTCAGAAAATAACATTTGTTCATGTAACAAAATGCTTGTGTAGCTCTATGGTATGTGAGTGAGTTCAAGATCATTATCTGTTCACTTTGAGCATCACGAAGCTGTTCTTGTGACATTACTGCAAACCATTTGTACCAGCATAGGTCTGTGAACTGATGATAGTGAGCCAACCAAACTGATTCTGAAGTGACTCTGAAGGAATGCTCGACAGCCATTTCTGCTACTAACTTTTGGCCAATTTGGTTTCTTAATCTATTTCATCATGCAGCCACATGGGCACCAGTGTTGGCATAAAAAATATCATCATAGAATCATAGAACTTTACAATTACGGAATGATTTGCTTTGAAACGGACCTTAAAGACCACCCAGTTCCAATCCTCTGCCGTGGCATGGTTGCCAGCCACTAGATTAAGGTGCCCAGGGCCCCATTCAACCTCTAAGGACAAGGCACCCACAGTTTCACTGTTCTTCACCATTGTCCATGTATAAAATGTCTTCCTAATATCTAATCTAAATCTCCTCTCTTGTAGTTTTAAACCATTCCCCTCTGTACTATCACTATGAGACAGTGTAAAAAATCTCTCTCCTGTTTATAAGTTGTAGGTCTCCCCAAAGCCTTACATTCTCCAGGCTGAACAAGACCAGTTCCCTCAGCATATCTCTACTGGAAAGGTGCGTTAGCCCTCTTACCGTCCTTGTGACCTACTCTGAACTCACCCAACAGCTCCAAATCTTACTACTGCTGGAGGCCCGAGGCTTGGACGTAGTACTCCAAGCGAGGCCTCACGAAGGGCATAGAAGAGGGGGACAATTACCTCTCCTGCCCTGCTGGCCACTTCTCTTTTGATTCAGCCCAGGCAAAAAAGCTATATGAAATTCTGCTGTTTTAAACACTGAGTCTGCAGAAACAATCTATTGCTTTTCATCAAGGACTCATTCTTAGGTCAAGTAACTGAGAATTTCAGTAATCCCTCATATTACTTCACCTGTAGTTTAGCTTAGAATTGAATAATTCCTCTGCTGAGGTCTGCGAATTATTCATTAATATTAGCTGCTGCACTTCAAAGTTTATCCAGTGGTAATGCAGAGAATCAGTATATTCTGCTCGCTTATGTCAGTGTATGTCAGTTGTGACCAAGGAAAGCTAAGGAGGCATGTGGAAATCAGCACTGCTCCATTCTGCTCCAAGGGACATCTGGGCATGCAGGCAAAGCATTCTTACTCCTGGGTGGCATGATGCTGTAAGCAATATCGTGACACAGAAACCTCGAAAAGATTAGCAGTATCAGGAAAAAGCAGTATACAGGAAACATAAGGATTGCTGTCACAGAAAAACAAGCAGCATAATGAAGTAAATCAGCAAGAAATTTCTCAGCCATTTCTGAGTCCTTAATCACAACACGTAATTACACAGCTAGTCTTATCTGTCTTTTAAAAAATGAAACTAAGCACAGCCTATTTATTTGCTGTCCACAGAACATATAAAAGCAGTATTGCCCTTCCCATTATCTTTCTGAGTCTCAGTCTTTCCTTACAAATGAGATGCAAAACTTTGTTGTGTCTGTTTTATGACAGATACAAAAGAAATGACTTTGAATATGGAAACAAACATAAGGTACATTGTTCTTCTCAAAGTAGTATTAATGAATCTCGTTTTCCCTGACATACGTCAGACCACTGTAACACCTTGAGAACCTTCTTCACTTTCAAACCTGGTTGAAATTGACTAAATAATTCCCTACTTACTGTTTTTTTCAGAAACAGTGTATGCTAAAATTGTGCAGCCATCTGTTCTAAGACACAGAATGGAAGAGGATACAGTATCATTTTTAAGTAATTCAATCTCTTCCAAGAAAGGTGAATTAGTAGAGCAATTGTTTACATAGAATCTTATTTGTCCTCTTTGCATCTATTTGACCACAACACCCTGTGAATGATTTTATGTTTTTTGCAGTCAGTCAGTGTCGCCAGATGTACTGCTTCTCATTAATACCATCTCCTCTCAGTACCTGAGCTGCAGATTGCTGGAGATACGCATAGTACATCAGTCAGAAACAGCCAGATAAGAAGGAAAGTACACACACTAAAAAAGTCAAAGTATTTCGTCATGTGATTATTTTCTATTCTGAATGAGGATTTGACAGAGTTGAGGTATGCCAGATGACTTTGGATGTTCGTTCTTGATCCACTCTTTCTGAGCTTTTACTCTGCTTTTCCAAATACACTCTGGTAACAATTCAAAAATGGAGTGTAGAATTAGTGTGCATCTTGTGGAAACCCCAGATCTAAGGATGGCCTAACTTACAGGGCTACATCTATCTATATGAATATATATGCAGAAGGCCAAGTGTCATCCTGACAGGTTTGCCATCAGCCTTCTGTGCTGATGGCAGCTTCTCTAAGTAATGAAGTGAACCTAGATAGCCTCATCTTGTTGCAGCCTATTATATTTTTAAGACTATTTATTTCTTAAACCTATTATTTAAGACCATCTCCAGATTATGTGAATTGAAAAAATACAGTTGGAAAATAAAAGTATTGTGGGTGTACTGGCTTCTGGGAGCAAAACAGTTTGTTGCTGTAAAGTAAAAATGGCAGAGAATGTTTAAAAAGAAACCAATAAGCTGAAACATTGATATTTAGGCTTCTTACAAGATAAGTCTGTGTTGAAACTCACACATGACTGATTTATATCTTTAAACAAAGCAAGATCATCATGTATAACTCTTTGGTCAGATTTTATTACATTTTGTATTTAATATGTATTTATATTTATTTATATTATCTTTTAGCCCATACTTTTTCAAAAATTGCTTTAACATTCCTTGCCTCCAAGTACTCAATCTTCAAGTGTAGTGATCTGGACCTCAAAAAATGCTGTCCCAGTGCAGCATACAAGGTGAGCACTAGGCTAAATCTTCAAGACCTGACACTTCATCTCATTCTGTGTGGTTGCAAAAATATTGCACTCTGAATACACAGCAGGAAAGTCTCCAATCAAGGTGACTTTTAAAGAAAATTGTAGAAAAATGTATAAATAATATATTTTATTCTCCTTTCCCTCCCTTACCTTTTAAAATTGATGCAGCCTGCTCACTTTTCTTCCCAAGGCTGTAAAACCTTTGCTGTCTCTTTTCTCTTTCCAGCTTTACATCCACCAGCTACTGTTTTCTTCCTGCCTCACCACTTGTGGTGGCACTTTGAAAAGCAGAGGTTATCAGCACCTATGACCTCTCTAATGAGGGATCTGCAAGGCTTATGATGAAGAACAGCAGCTTGTCATCCACCCTCATTACTCTGGCATGTAAATACACTGAGGGTGGCTGAGGAAATAGGGAGTTTGCCACCTGTACTATCCTTCTTGTAGTGCTAGCTGGATACACAAGTGCACTGATGCATGCAGGAGTGGCTGTGAGGGAAGGGTATATTTTAGGTATAGTCAGTTAAAATCCTCAGAACTAATCAACCAGAAGTGTTAGGAAATGTGGCAGGGAAGCACCTATTATGGCTTCTTTCTGTTCTGGTTGAGCTTGGTTGTCAAGGTTTGCTAAAGTTTTACACGTGTAAGTAAGATGCAAGATATTAGAATGGGAAGCCCACATGATGTGCGAATGCACTTAACCTATGACCAGCTAAAAAATGCAAATGCAGATTTAGAGTATTTGAAAACTCAAAATCAACTTGAGAACTTGAGAGTACATTGTAAGACTGCAAAATGTTACTCGTGTGGCATATTACAGAGATTTAGCTAGATCTGGCTGCAATTAGAAACTGGCAGGTCTTTGCTTTCCCTTTCCTTCACCCTTCCACCAGGGGCAGAGATCTTAGCTCTGCACAGCAGCACAGTTTCCTACGTTTGGCTGTTCATGTTTCTTAATCGATACAGAAGTTAGGCTCAGCATTCATCAGTCTACTGTTTGCCTGTAGGATCCTGTCTCGCTGATAACAGAACTCCACAGCAGTGTCCTATCTGTGCCCGGATGTGCAGGTGTGCGTGGGTGCCAGCTTGCTTCAGATCTGGGCTAATTTTCTCTGTACTGGTTCACATGGGCACGGAAAAGTTTTCAGAAGTTAATAAATCCAGAGGAAACAGGCAGGCACAAGGAATTAAGTTGTAAATGTAGCACTACTTGAACCATTCAGTTTCAGGACTCATTTATAACTCTTATTCTCTTGTTGAGGAGTTTGACAGAACTGAATCCATGTGTAGTTCTGCTCCTATTTAAGCAGTCATTCAGACTGTATACCAATTGCGTGATGAATGCACCAGTGTCACAAACAGAACATGCAAAACAGAAAAGAAAGATTGCTCCTGAAAATATTTTTTCTCCAAGATAAACTTATTGAAGACATTGATTTTTAAGACCTGTGCAATACAATAAAATCGTATTCACAACTCACGTTGTGGTAGAATCTTCTGATTTCCACTGTATTACAGGCTTCACAACACACGTTTCTGTCTTATTGGGCTGATTTGCTAACCTTGAAAGAAGTAATGAATGTACTTTTTCTTAAGTCATCATCTAAACTTTTAAAATATTTTTACATTTTAAGTGTATCAATCTGGGAAACCTCATATTTATGAGGAATAAGAGAAGTCACATCATTAACTGTTCCCAAAGGAATAAAATGATTTACCCTTTAGCTGATGGCATCTCAACTGCTGTGCTCAATTTTGGGCCTCTCACTACAAGAAGGACACTGTGGCTCTGGAGCTTGTTCAGAGAAGGGTAGTGAAACTGTGAGGAATCTGGAGAACAAACCTTTTGGGGAGTGGTTGAGGGAACTGGGATTGTTCAATCTGAAGAAGAGATGGCTCAGGGGAGACGTTGTTATTATCTATGAACACCTGAAAAGAGATTGTAGTGAGGTGGGGTTGACCTCTTCTCCCAGATACAAGTGAAAGAATGGAAGGGAATGGACTGAAGTTGTTCCAGGGAAGGTTCAGGTTGGATGTTACGAAAAATTTCTTCTCAGAAAGAGTGGTAAGGAGATGGAATGGGCTAGCCAGGGAGGTTGGAGAGTCACTATCCGTGGAAGAGTTTAAGAATTGTGTGGATATGGCACTGAGGGACGTGGTTAGTGAGCATGGTGAGGATCGGTTGATGGTTGGATTAGATTATCTCCAAGGTCTTTTCCAGCCTTAATGATTCTGTGATTCTACAATTTTCTTTATTTTCACTGCAGTAAGATCATGGTTTACATATGTCTGTTTTGGGGTGGTGGTGTCACTCACGTGCCTTCCACTTGATTTTTCTTTTGTCCTATAGTGTCAGTGTTAAGTGATCATGAAGGCACGGAGAAGTACCCACAGAAAATACCCAGGTACCCATATTAGAAGTTATCCCCACACACACTGGTACCAGCACTGTTTCAGCTGGAGGGGTTACCTCTCTGGGCACCAATGGAAACATACATGTGGTCCCTCCCCTCTATCTGTCACTGGGGCAGTGCAAAGCACTGCTGAGCACAAGGCAAGCTTTGCTCGTGCAAAAGACATGGGACAAAGCAAGAGTCAGTTGGGCTTTTCTGAATAAAAGCCCTGCTTAGAAAGGAATGTCTGCGCTGCTGCAGTCTTCTGTCAGACTCTGCTCACCTGTTGCATTCTGCATTGCTCCTATCTCAGTGACTTCAAGCTCTTCAAGCCCACAGCCTTCTGCAGGAGGGATTTTTTAGAGCAGAATTTCAACAAAGAGCACCATACCCAGAACCAAACTCTTTCCCAAATGCTAACTGTTATGCATGGCATTTGTTCATGTCAGCTACATTTTTATGCATTTGCAGGAATAATATAGTAAGAATAATGTAAACATGCATCATTCTTTTGGCTTGGTGTTCATTCATGACTGCTCTCATTGCAGTTGTAGAGCTGCAAAGTAGTGCCTGGTTTTCTCTTACAGACACCTCTACAGTAATTTCCTTAGGAAGTAAGCTCACTCTCCCCCATGGAAGGGCTTTTAGAAAATGGGGGAACTCCTTTTGGTGCCAGCTATACAGCACTGTACTGAAGTACACACTCTCTTTATTTATTTATTTTAAAGACTGAAGTATTTCTATGTAACAACTTGTCAGCTAATGAGTCCTTTTCAAACAGGACTCCTAAATAACGTACACAGTATTGTTTTACTAATAGTCTCCAATTAATAGGCACTATAAAAATATAAACAGCAGGAATGGAAAAATCATTAAAAGAGAGGCTTTTGGCTTCTTTCATTCAGGCAAAATAAATGGGTTATATTACTGCTGTTATTACCGATACAAGACATAAAGCAGATTAAAACAACATATGTTTTTGATACTAAACTTTGACTTGAGATGTGCATGGATGCAGACTCACAGCAGCAGAAATGTATAGCTGTCACAGCAGTAAGATGGCAGCTCGTTCAGCAGTCCTGCATCCCATAACCAGGAGACACGGTGCCCTGAGGACTGTGCTGACAACAATCGAAGCTATGGAAGAGGTGAAACTTCAGCTGTAAAGACCAGAACATTCATTCCATTCCTCCAAATTCTTTCGATCCTTCCAAACCATCTATTTAAAAAGCCTTTTTCCTCAGAGCAGGAGTAAGCAGTGCTGAGCCTCTTGAGGAGTGTTTATTTGCTCAGCTATGTATATCTGCAGCTACCAGGGGACCTGAATGCTCCATTCAATTTGTACCTATGCCTGTGTTACAAAGCCAGTTACACATGGCTGCTCTGCTCAGCATGTTCATCATGTCAATGTTGCCTGGAAATGGGCTATTAAGCACACTGCTGTCTTTCACAAGAACTTCTAGGTCTGTGGAATATAGTAACGGGGGAAGGAAATAAAACATGCCCACAGGGTGTCACCTCAAAGACAGCAACATGAGTGGGAAGTGTCTAATAAGTATCCCAAGTGCTGCCAAGCCAACCTCAGACATGATTTGATAACCATGTGGAATTCAAGGAATTTGTCAAAAACAACAAGCGTCTTAAAACTGTGCTAGAACTAGTACAGCTAGTGCACTGACAGCAATACAAATAATGCACAACCACCCAGCATCCCATAACCAGTGAGATGTATGCCTTAAAAAAAAAGTGCTTCCAAACTTAATTACAGAGATAGAAAGCAAAAATCCCTCAAAAACATCCTTCCACAGAGTAAAGGGTGCTAGAAGCTGCTGGTAAGTCTGAGAGCAATGCCTTGTCCAAATTCAGATCTTAATTCCCCAAATAGAGAAGGTCAAAACAGAAGGTGCAACATGGACTGCCATCAGGAAAACACACATCTGAGAAAAAAATCATCTTGGACAAACTGGTCTGCTAGGCTGCAGATGCTGAAAGTGTGGGACTTCCAGCAATGCTTTCTCCAGCTTTGCCACCAATCAGGAGCTTTCTGTCTTACAGTTGGTTCTACACTGATTCTAAACCTTGGAAGTCTCTGACCCTCTCATTTCTGTGGTGACTTTGTTGATGCCTATTTCTCATTAGTTTAGCCTCTTTTCCCATCCTGTGATAATTTGTCCATGGCCCACTGAATATCTGCAGGTAAGTCAAAATTGTGAAAAAAAGAAAAAAAAAAAAAAAAAGAAGAAAAAAAGATGTGTTCAACAGGAATCAGTACATTTTTCAGCCCTAAGTGTACTGCTTCCTGAATTTGTGAGAGATACATAACTTCTTTCATGCTGGAACAAGCAAAGTTGTATACTTAGATGATGAAGTTAAGATGTAAGAGTAAAAAGGGATATTGCCTTTCTCCAGGCAAGGAATCCTCTTAACAAAAGGCAAAATAAATAAACTCTATGTTCTTTTTAGTCCATGTCTGTGAGTCACTTTTTGTTAAATCTTCTCTTTCCTACTTTTAACTAGGAAAAATTGATAAATCTACCCTCATGCTCCCTGCCTATCTGCTTATGCAAAATATAGCAACAATGTATTTGTAAGCTTGCAGCCATACCAGAAAGCTATCAGAAAGCTACATAGATCATGACCTCATAGCAGTGTGCTAGGTACTGGTGTAACACATAAGTACAAAATGTACATTAAAAAGAAGACAAATGTTACTAGATTTTATTTTTGTCCATGAAAGGATGTTTCTTGAAGAAGAAATGTGATGTTATATGGACTATTTCTCAAGCCTAAAAATAGCTATGCCAGGAGAAAAGATTGGGTTTAATGTTGTTAAAAAAGATAATGTAGTAAAATTTATTTAACTATGTTTTTGACTACAGATATTTTCATGTGTGCTTTTAGCCATTTCTAGCTTTGATACAGTAAACTGAATAAAACATAAATTTCATTTTATGTAAGTATACATGTAAACATACATCTTTAGAAAATATGATTATACATTACAGTAAAGACTGCCCCTTAAAATTTATTAATAAAATAGAAAACTGGGAACAAATTCATCATATGATGAATAGGTATATATTTGAGTTTAAAACTTTGTAAATATCTGTTTTTTATTTCTTAATAAATTCATAAATATAAATGATCTACATGATTTTTCATACTGTGTTTTTCAAGATTCTGACTTATAGAAGCATATTCTTTCACAAACCTCTGTAGCCATAAGTAGAATGAAAAAGTAATTTCCCATTTTAAAGGAATAAGCTCCAGTGAGGAAGTTACTTGAAGTACAGCAGCGTTTCAATGTGAAACTGCAAACACATTTACAGCCTAATGCCTATATTTAATTAAACCAGCCTGTGAGCATAACAGAGAATGCATCTTCTATGTTTTTGAAGATGGTCCAGTGTGAATTCCACATGGAACATGCGTGTGGTCCTTTCATGGTCAGAAAACAATATACTTCTTATGTCCCATGTTTTCTGTGGTAATCTTAGTTGGCTGTGTACTCCGTCCAAATGCTCAAAAGTCAGTCGCCTGCAGATTCACAATGAAATCCTGCAGTACCCAGCATTGCATGCAGTAAATGCTCTACACTTGCTATTATACTATAACTAACTGTGAAAGCTCTGTAGAGGAGCTCGTCATGTTCACCCTTTAATGTTAGTGGTTTTATTTTGATTTGGGAGAAAAAAGTGGATTTTGTGGTGGTTTATTGTTTTATATTTGTGCTTAAATTCCCACATTTATGCTAAGTTAAAGCAGTTTGCTGATTAACTATTTCAGTCTGTTTGTGAGAATGCTGCCAGATGAACAGAGGAGATCAGGAGATTCTGTACTCTCAAAGATGGAATTGAAAAGTTTAAGGACATTGTTAAACCAGCCAGAATTTTCCAGAGTACTGAAGAATCATAAAATCTGGAAAGAGAGCTTTTTCTAGCTCTTAAAAGACTGACAACTGCATAAATAATACAAAATTTGTTTTAGTGTGAGTTCGTACACCGTTTCTTGAGATGTTTATGTTGTGAACTTTGATGTTTATGCATTGAAAGACTTTGTGATTTCTTCTGGTAATCTCTAAAACTACAGTGGAAAACATCTTGGGTCTCAATATAAAAAGCTTCTCATGCACCTTCACAAGGAGTTTAGCTTTGTTTGAAATGAATACAGGAAAATTACAAACAGAAATTACCTTTTACTGAATACGGTACACAGAATGACAGCTATGTTCTCAAATTATTATATCCTAACTCAACCAATGTCCTGGTTTCATTCACTTCTTCCTTACACACAGCAAAAGAGTGGGAGAATGGGAAGATATTTGAAGACATAACTTTGATCTGTCTGTACAGTCAAGACAAAGAGAGATAGCTGGGTGTTCATATTTAAGAGACTGGCTCATCCCTGATTCATACAAGCTGTTCCCTTCAATGTGGCAGGAAGAAGCCAGTACAATGGAGGATTTTCAGAATGAAGAAACAGGGAAGGGCTTAGAATCACAAAGCAATAAATGCTATTATGAAAAATGTTATGAAATAGTTTGTGGTTCTAAGATTAATTTTAGCTTAACTTCAGAATAGTCACCAGTCACTGACACTTAAACACTCCTTCTTTCAGCCATAGCATAAGGGACAAGAAGAGAACAACAACTCCTCTGCACAAAAATGTCCCATTGCACACCTGAAGCCAACCCCACTGAGTCCCAGATGCAAAGGCTCTCAAGAGCCTGGCACTAATCCTAAACACAATGTGCTCCAGATAATACAGGATTTTTCATAGTTCGCTTCCAATTTCCAGATTAACATGAAAAACACAAGACACAGCTCCTTCTGAAAAAACATTTATTGTGAAGGTAAAGGAAAGCTGTAATGAATGATGTTGAATTGCATTCTGTATGCCTGTCATGCATCTATTTGACCATGCATCCATTCTTGAGATGCACAGTTCATACATGTCTTGCTGCTTTTGGTCTAAGATTTTGCACTTCTGATGTAGCCAGTTTCTTATGAGAGCAGGCTTAGGCTCTGTGATATCCATCATTTCCAGAATCCTTTTGGTAGTGCTGAGACGTCTTAAAAAGTCTACTTGTATATTTTTTGATTTGGCCTTAGCTGTAGCCCTAGTGAAAGTAAATGTAGTATCAGTACTCTTCTTTCTACTCCAACAAAACATAAAGGAAAAGTAAATTGTCTTAGAAGTGTGCTTAAAAGTATTTTTTACCATCACAAACCATCAAGGCACTCAAATGCATTTCCCATATATAAGGAGTAATTATATAAGGAGTAATCCCATTATAAGGAGTAATAATTTCATTTCCCATCCAGTCCTGCAATAAACAAACAAACAAACAAACATTTGTAGAGCAAGAATTATTACAGAGATTTTTTTCGACTTGAGACTTCCATCTGTCAGTGCTCCTACCTGTAGACTTGGCCTTAGCACTTTATTCACTTATTATATTAAGCAGAAGAGGTTTAATTTTTTTTTTTTTTGTGTGTGTGTGTGTGTGTGTGTGTTATGTGATTGTAGATTTCATGTCTTGGTAACTCTTTCCATCCTTTTTCCAGGCTACCTTCATATGCTGCAGAAGCCTGAAAAGAATGCAGAAACATTGCAACTGTGGTTATTTTGTCTTCTAAGTGTTCCACTTTTTCTGTCCCTCCCGCAAATTCTTTTTTTGTTGGGAAACAATAGGATGAACCATTCTCCATAGGCAGCATTTTGTTGCCTGAAAGAAGTTCATGCCAGAAAAATACAGTTGCAGCTATGCAGACCTAGAAAAAATAAAAGCAGTTAGAAGCTGAAAGCCTCAATATCTTTTTTGCCAATTGACAAAAAGAAAATGTAAGGACATCAGTTTCACAAAACTGCCATGTAGTAATTGAAATATTGTTTGGGGCAAAAGGCTGGACTCTGAATCCACACCCAACATTTCAGAGCAGTGAGCAAGTTGTACACGATGATAATATTGAAAAGAGAGAAACTCCAAATCCTCAAGATAAATAATAATCTTCTGGTTGTTTTCATTCCCTCCATGACACAAGGGTGACATTTTGTGGGAGAACTTTCACAGACCACTCAACAGAAAAAATCAAGAAAAGTCAGTGCCTCCTGACTGAAACTGAAAGAAAATCAGTTTCTTATTCTTTTCTTCTCACAGAAGGAGAAGAAGTGGGTAACAGCAGATTACAAAGTCTGTAATCTGTTGAGCAACCACAGCAAGCTCCACTGCTCACCCGGAGCTGTGGCTCTGGGGTACATGCCATTTCTCTGGGGCAGGGCAGGTTTGATCCACAAGTACAGCTTAGATCTTTCTCCCCCAGTCCAGAGGAACCATGGCAACAAGTCAGTGCTCCTGCCTGCCCAGGGTCTTTCTTCTCAGAAGAAACCAGAGAGTGAGCACTGTGTGGGAGTGAGGCACTCAGACCTCAACCCACCACGGAGCATGAAGTAAAAGAAGGTAAGTTTCTGGCATGGGTTGCTGTACACAGTGCAAATGCGCTGGCTCATGTACAGCTACTACTATATCTAGCTTTGTTTTGACTTTTTTTTTTTTTTTTTTTTCAATGAAAGACATTAACGATCCTCCCTACTCTCAGTTAGGGGAAACACTGAATAAATGAAGATCCAAATGGTCGTTCACAGTACAGATGACCCCATTCAGAGCACAGCAGCTGAATTTTACATATTCCAGAGGTGATTCAAAATACATGCTATAATTGTAAAATCACAGCAGTTATATAGATTGCCCATCTGGAACTCTCTATACCATAACATTTCAGGATGAGATATTCATTGTCCACGTATCGGACAATGCCTGCTGTAAGTGAAGATCAGTTTTGAGACAATCTAAGGAGCCTGAAGGTGCACATGTCCATGGGACCTGATGGAATCCATCCATGGGTTCTGAGGGAACTTGTGGATGAAGTTGCCAAGCTGCTATACATCACATATGGAAGGTCATGGCAGTCTGGTGAAGTTCCCACTGATTGGAAAAGGGGAAACATTCCCCCATTTTCAAGAATGGAAAAAAAGAGGAACAAAAGAGACATAACATGAGCCAGAATTGTGCTTACATCCCAGAAGGCCAACCGTATCCTGGATTGTATCAAGAGAATTGTGACCAGCAGCCCGTCTACTCTCATAAGACACCCCCTAAAGCATTGTGTCCGGTTCTGGGGACCCCTACACAAGAAGGATATCGGGTTGCTGAAGCAGGTGCAGAAGAGTGCCAAAAGAAGAGGGCTGGAGCACCTCTCCTGTGAGGATACACAGAGAAAGCTGGGGCTGTTCTGCCTGGAGATGTGAAGGCTCTGAGGAGACCTTATAACAGCATTCCAGTACCTGAAGGGGGCCTACAGAAAAGGTGGAGAGAGACATTTTAGAAGGACATGCAGTGACTGGATAAGGGGAAATGGTTTTAAACTGGAAGAGGGTATGTTTAGACTGGATATCAGGAAGAAATTCTTTACTCTGAGGGTGGTGAGGCATGGAACAGGTTGCCCAGTGAGGCTGTGGATGCCTCCTCCCTGGAAGCATTCGAGGCCAGGCTGGATGGGGCTCCAAGCAACTTGGTCAAGTGAGAGATGTCCCTGCCAATAGCAGGGGTTTGAAATATGATCTTAAATTCCCTTCCAACCCAATCCATTCTATGATTCTAGGTTAATCAGGCAATTATTTTGTAAACAAGGTTTCACAAATGGTGAATAATCCATCATCAGCATGAAAACTGAATTCTAAAGCCTGTGGGGAAAGGACAACCTTTTAAAAATCACTGTGTATATAATGCCCTGCATAGTGGGAAACCAAATCCTCTTTGAGTTCCTGTGTTCCATCAAAATGTTTCTTCAAGCTTGTCTTTATCACACACATATTATTTATGCATTATAGAAAAAATGAACTAAGTAGATTAAAGCCAAATTTCTTGCCACTACTTATTCAGATCAGGACTTACTAGGACTACCATTTCTCTTTTTGAAATTCTGTTCTACTGGGCTAGTTTATTAAACAGTAAGTATATGAAGATACATTTTCTCAAAGACAAGAGCCGATTAACTACCAACCTGTAGTAGTAACCTGGACTAGGACAAGGTCATGCCTCTACTACAAGGCTGGCAGAAAACCCTTTGATCAAGAATATGTGTGGCCTTGTAAGTTAATAATCACAAATCTCTGACTGAGGTTGACTGAGAGACTGAGATTGAATGATTTTCTTTGGAAGTCCTTCAAGTGGTACAGTTGTACAAATTATGTGGAGCTATAAGAGAAGGAAGTGGTGTTTCAGCACCATCTCTATATTTCCTTTGCTGGCTGAATAGATTTCTTTGGATCCAGGCACCTGAGAACTTGACCTTAGAAAGATTAAATCTGGGATGAATGATTTGCAAATAGAGATCATAAAGACTTCTATCTTGGAAGTAGTGATTTGAATATGTAGGCTCTGAGACACTAGTAAAAACAGAAAGATAGAGCAATATCTCCCTATCTGCAAGGACTCCTGGGAACAAAATAATATTTATTGTTTCTCTTTCCACTTGGTATATTGTATAATTAATAGATATCAAGATGTTATAATTACAATATAATTGTATAATCAATAGATATCAAGATGTTATAATCACAATATAATCAAGAGAGTTAGGCAAAATAGACAACGATCACAAAAAGAGAATAGGTGGAAGAGCTTACCCTTAGGCTGAGCTCACCACAAAACACCAAGAGAGGTGATCTCCAGAAGAGATCCTTCCCCTCTGGTAGCCAGCTCTTAAATAGGTCCAGGAGGGGTGGAGCCTGGCTCCACCCCTTCTGGCAGCACAGGTGAATTGCCTTCACCTGTGCTCCTCTGGCTGACTCATGGCTCGCCTCAGGTGATTAATCAGAGGTTCAGGCCGTGACTCAGCAGTTCCCATACGTATATGTATACATGCATAGCTGTATATATATGTATAGACATGTGCATCTGTGTATATGTATATATTTCAGATTTACAAAGCCTTTAAGCAAACTGAAACTTATTCCTTGCTCTGGTTTCCTAACTTCTCTTGCAGCCTAATATTTGAGATTATAGCACTATGAAGCACTGTTAAACCTATCAAACTGAATGGTATTTAACAAAGTCTGTCTTCAGCAGCTATTTTCCTCTGACTAAAATGGAACACATTATGTCTGAGGCCACCCTGATTTGACTGAACTTGAAACCATTGCAGGGATTGAAAATGACTCTGAAGCTGTGAGCGTAAGCGTTCTTCATTGTGTATGTTAGCATGTCAGCTTTTGGATAATCATCCAAATGTGATGCCTATGGAGACATGGTTGATCCAATATTTGTGTGCCTGAGTGGTCAGCCTGTAATTTGAAGATTCACTGGCCTCATGAAGATAGCCCCAAATGGAACAGTAACAGTAATTGCTGTTAAGAGGCTGTTCCACTAATCTGTGGTTAACAAATGCGAGTTAAAAGATAAATAAACCTTACATAAGCATTTTCTGGAGGTATACTAGCCATTTGTTCTGACTTATTTAGAGAGGAGTTCAAGAAAACAAAAAAGATTTTGTCATCTAATTTTGTTTCAATTGTTAGAAATCAGAGGAAGGCTCTGAAAATCCTTTCCTTTCCTTTCCTTTCCTTTCCTTTCCTTTCCTTTCCTTTCCTTTCCCCTCCTCTCCCCTCCTCTCCCCTCCTCTCCCCTCCTCTCCCCTCCTCTCCCCTCCTCTCCCCTCCTTTCCTTTCCCCTCCTCTCCCCTCCTTTCCTTTCCCCTCTCCCCTCTCCCCTTTCCTTCCTCCTCACCTAACCCTTCCTTCCTTTTCCTTCCTTTTTCCTTCTTTCCTTCCTCCTTTGCTCCCTTCCTCTCTCCCCCCCGCCCACCCCTTTCCTCCCTCCTTCCTTCCCTAATGTCTGATGTAAATTTGAGTATTCTCATTATCCGAAGAAGTGTCTAATTCTTTCCTGACTCCTTCTAAGCTTTTGGCTGTACACACTGTTCATATTCTGCCGCATATAAACATTGCTCACACCACCAAGGAGAAATGCAGTTGTGCAGGAGAGTAAAGAAGCAAAGATTTTGACCCAAGAAGTTTCTAAATGCAAATAAAAGGGTATACTTTATTGAAAGTATTCAGTTGTTTGGATCTCTCTCTTAAACTTACAAACATTTAAAAATGTTGATATAAACTATGTGTGATGAAAACAAGCTTAGGCAATATATGTTTATTAACATAGGGAGATCCTTTGTTCACAGAAGACAATAGGAGAGGTTGTATCCTATTCAGTGAGATTCTACAGGTGTGAAAAAAACAGACAGAATTCAGATCCAGAATTCCTTCATTGAATTTGAAAAAAAGAGGAAAGTCTAACCTAAATACAAGTTATCTGTAATAGTTTTTAGTTAACTGTGGTAGTATTGGTTAGTTAGAACGGACGAGAGAGAAAGGACGTTAGTGAGCAAGAGATGTTTTTATCAACTAGAGACAGTACATTAGAAAGTAGATATGATTTTTTAAAAAAGGAATAAAGTCATCAATGCTTTATGCAAAGGGGAAGAAGTAGCAGGAGTATTATGAACTGTCACAAAATCAGTATACCTATTGAAAATATGTAATTTTCCTGTAATACTATAAAACTTTTGTATCTTCTTTGAGAAACTGAAATGTAACTCTTGTTACGAAAAAACGTTTGCCCTGTTGATATGTAGTTGTTTTAATTATCTGGTATGTATTCAGTTCTAATAATATTTACTTCATCCGGTGCCTCATAATCAGACCTTTTAATGCACTGGAAGAAATATGAAGGTTACTCCATATGTAATGCCTCCTGTTTATTTTCGTAAATACAACAGATACAATGAACACAATAATGCTATACGATATAGTAAATTCTCTTATTTTTCCATGTAGACATGCCCACTAACTGTGTATCTTCATCAGCTATGAACAGGAGATTTCATATTGCACTGTTAAATACCTATACCAGCAAAACTCTACTGCCATACCACCAGTAGCTACCTCTGACATTATGGGCTAAAACAGTAAATTAGTTGGCATTAATTTTGGAATAGCCCCCTTAGATTTTATCTTCATCTGAATGGGTATGAAATCCATTTTGAATGTGGTACACCAAGCATGTTTTGTTTGGATTCTGGATTGAGATATATTATCTATTTCTCTGGATATGAATGCTTGCAAGGAATACTTGAGAGCTAAGTATTTGGATTTAAGGATTTGGTGATTTCTGAAAGTAAATGACTTCCGGATTTTAGGAACATGGGTCTGTTCTCCTTAACTTCCTGTCTTTATAGTTTTCTTTATCAGACAGAGTTGTTAAAAGCAGCTTTACCTTGATGAAAAGATTCATCAGACTAGAGAAAAAATCTAAACAACAAATAGCAACAAACATTTTCCATTCCATCCCATGATGGAATCCAATATTTATAAAGGAGCAATTTCTTCTCTGGACTAATCACAGAATCACAGAATCACCCGGGTTGGAAGGGACCCCAAGGATCATGTAGTTCCAACCCCCCTGCCTAGCAGGGCCACCAAACATACACATTTAGATCAGGTTGCTCAGGACCCCGTCCAACCTGGCCTTAAACACGTCCAAGGACGGGGCATCCACAACCTCCCTGGGCAGCCCGTTCCAGGGCCTAACCACTCTCCTAGTAAAGAACTTCCCCCTAACATCCAACCTAAATCTTCCCTCCTTCAACTTAAAACCATTTCCCCTAGTCCTGCTATTATCAGCCCTTTTGAAGAGTTTACTCCCCTCCTGGGTGTAGGTTCCCTTCAGGTATTGATAGGCTGCAATGAGGTCGCCCCGCAGCCTTCTCTTCTCCAGGCTGAACAAGCCCAACTCCCTCAGCCTGTCCTCATAGGGGAGGTGCTTCAGCCCCCTGATCATCTTAGTCGCCCTCCTCTGGACCCTTTCCAAAATCTCAATGTCTTTCTTGTACTGAGGGCTCCACACCTGGACACAGTACTCCAGATGGGGCCTCACAAGAGCCGAGTAGAGAGGGACAATCACCTCCCTGTCCCTGCTGGCCACCCCTCTCCTGATGGAGCCCAGGATCCCATTTGCCTTTCGAGCTGCCAGAGCGCACTGCTGGCTCATATTCAGTCTCTCGTCCATCAGGACCCCCAGGTCCTTCTCTGCCGAGCTGCTCTCAAGGACCACTCCTCCCAGCCTGTACAGGTGCCTGGGGTTCTTCCAGCCCAAATGCAAAACCTTGCACTTTGCCGTGTTGAACCTCATCAGGTTCACCCGAGCCCAGCTTTCCAGCCTGTCGAGGTCCCTCTGAATGGCATCCCTTCCTTCCATCGTATCAACCGCACCACTCAGCTTGGTGCCGTCAGCAAACTTGCTGAGGGTGCACTCAATTCCCTCATCGATGTCATTAATAAAGATGTTAAAGAGCACCGGTCCCAACACAGACCCTTGGGGGACACCACTTGTTACCGGCCTCCACCTGGACATAGAGCCATTGACCACCACCCTCTGTCTGCGGCCTTTCAACCAATTGCTTATCCATCGGGTCGTCCACCCATCAAATCCACTTCCCTCCAATTTGGAGATGAGGATGTGGTGGGGGACCATGTCAAAGGCCTTGCTCAGGTCCGGGTAAATGACATCTGTCGCCTTCCCTTCGTCCACCAATGCCGTCACTCCATCATAGAAGGCCACAAGATTAGTTAGGCATGACCTTCCTTTGGTGAAGCCGTGCTGGCTGTCTCGGATCACATGCTCATTCTTTATGTGACCGAGCATGTTGTCCAGGAGGATCTGTTCCATGATCTTCCCAGGCACGGAGGTGAGACTCACTGGCCTGTAGTTCCCCGGGTCCTCCCTGCTCCCCTTCTTGTATATGGGAGTGACGTGACCCTTCCTCCAGTCGTTCGGGACCTCACCTGACAGCCACGACTTCTCAAATATGATGGAGAGCGGCTCGGCAACCACCTCAGCCAGCTCCTTCAGGACCCTGGGATGCACGCCATCCGGCCCCATAGACTTGTATTCATTCAGTCTAAGGAGGCACTCTCGGACTTGCTCTGCCCTTACAGTGGGGAGGGATTTACCTCCTTGGTCCCCACATAGAGGTTTGGGGATGCAGGGTTCAGGGACGTGAAAAAGACTAGAATCCTGGCCACCAGTGAAGACCGAGGTGAAGAACTCATTCAGCACCTCAGCTTTCTCTTCATCTGTTGAAGCCAGTTCTCCTTTTAAATTTACCAAAGTAGGTACGCCCGTTTTGGCCTGTCTCTTCTGGGCAATGTACCTGTAGAAGGTTTTCTTATTGTTTTTCACGTCCCTTGCCAAGTTCAGTTCTGCCTGCGCCTTGGCTTCCCTGATCCCACGTCTGCAAGTCCGGACGGCATTCCTGTACTCTTCCCAGGTGACACAGCCTTGTTTCCAGAGCTTGTACACCCCTTTCCTCGCCCTCAGTTCTCTCAGCAGGTCCTTGCTGAGCCAAGCCGGTTTCCTACCTCGCCTGCCCACTTTCTTATTCAGAGGAATGGAGACCTCTTGTGCTTCCAGGAGGGCATCTTTGAAGAGCCGCCAGCTCTCCTCAACATCCTTGTCTTTGAGGGCAGCGCGCCAGGGGATCTTGGCCAGCAATCCATTGAGTAGCTTGAAGTCTGCTCTTCTGAAGTTCAGTGTCCTGATCCTGCTCTTTGCCAGGCCCACATCGCTTGAGATCACAAACTCAACCAGGGCGTGGTCGCTGGAGCCCAGGCAGCCTCCAACCTTGATGCCTTTGATGATCTCCTCGGCGTTGGTGAGCAGCAGGTCCAGCAACGCTTCACCTCTGGTTGGTCTGTCCAATACCTGAACCAGAAAGCTATCATCAATGGATTCCAAGAGCCTTCTGGAGCTCTTGCAGCTCGCCGTGTGGTTTTCCCAGCAGATGTCCGGATGGTTGAAGTCCCCCACCAGGACAAGAGCCCGTGAGCCAGACATCTCACGCATCTGGAGCAAGAAAGCCTCGTCAACAGCCTCCCCTTGATCAGGTGGTCTGTAGTATACCCCTAACACCAGCTGACCTATATTTGTCCCATCTCTAATCCTAACCCACAGGCTCTCAACCTGTTCCTGACTGCTTCTCGTAGGGAGCTCCTCACAGTTTATCCAATCTCTGACATAGAGAGCAACTCCCCCACCCCTCCTACCTCGCCTATCTCTCCTAAAGAGTCTATAGCCGTCGATGGCAGTATCCCAATTGTGGGAGTCATCCCACCATGTTTCTGTGATAGCAACAAGGTCATAACTTCCCGAGTGCATCACAGTTTCCAGTTCCTCCTGCTTGTTACTCAGGCTGCGTGCGTTGGTATAAAGGCACTTCAGCCGGGCTATCCGTCTCGCCACCTTTATAAGGGATCTAGGATCCCCTAGAACAGCAGCATCCCCAGCATCCCCCTGCCCTAGTCCTTCCCTATGCACTCTGCCGTCATTGCCCATGGAGTTTGGTATAAGCCCTCTAATGACCCGTTCAACTCCAGTAGCCCTTATTTTGTCCCCTTCTCCCTTCATTCCTAGTTTAAAGACCTGTCAATGAGTCCCGCTAATTCTTCAGCTAAGATCCTCTTACCCCTCAGGGACAGGCTGCACGCATCAGCAGCCATCATGCCAGGTGCAGTGTAAATTGCCCCATGGTCAAAAAAGCCGAAATTCTTGCACCTGCACCAGCTCTTAAGCCATCTATTGAAGAGTTGGGTATTTTGGATCCTCTCTGTACCTTTCCCTGACACCACGGGCATAGAAGAAAAGACCACCTGCACCCCAGCTCCTTCAAGTATTCGCCCCATTCCCCTGAAGTCTTTCTTGATAGACCTCAGGCTTTCCTTATCAACTTCCTCGCCGCCAGCCTGAATTATTAAAAGCGGGTAATAATCTGAAGGCTGAATCAACCCAGGAATTTTCTTTGAAATGTCCCTGACCCGTGCTCCAGGAAGGCAGCACACCTCTCTGCGGGTAGGGTCGGGCCGGCATATAGGGCCTTCTGTTCCTTGCAGAAGGGAGTCGCCTATGACAATCACCCTCCTGTCCTTACGGGTAGAAGCAGTCTTGAGGGTTGGGGGCGACCGCTTCGCCTGAGGCAACCTCACGGGTGAACCTGTCTCCGCACTCTCACTCGTCCCCCCCTCAACTTCCAGGGCCTCAAACCTGTTACGCAGAGGCACCTGGGGAGCCAGGGATGGTCGGGATGGGAGATGCCCCCTCCGCCGAGCAGGTACCCGTTTCCACTCCTCCTCCCTTCTCAAATTGCTGTTAGAGGGAAGAGAGGACAGGGGGCTCGCTGAAACGCTGTCAGCTGGCTGGTTCCCCTTTACCAGGTGTTTGTAAGGTGGCAGGGGCTGACATGCTCCGTGAGGAGCCTCGTCTGTGTGCCGAGAACCTGAGGTTGAGAGGGACTGACACCACCAGTCAATCTCCCTCTCACACTCTTTTATAGTCCTCAGCCTCTCCACTTCCTCCTTCAGGCTAATCACAAGGCTGAGCAAGTCATTCAATTGCTCGCACCTTGTACAAGTGCTGCCTCCTTCCTGTGGCACTGCAAAGGCCAGGCTGTGGCACTCCTCACAGCCAGTGACCTGCACACTAGCGTCTCGTGATGTTATCTCTGTCTGAGTCGCCACACACTTCATACCCTTGTTCTCCTCTCTATGCATGCACCAGACCTCAGTCTGGCTCTGGACCGTCTTCTTGGCTACTGTCTTTCTGCTGCGCGTGCTTGGGACCTCTGCATGGCTCTTCACAGTTTTTGTGTTTGAAGCCTTCTGCCGGGGTGCACCCATGGCTACCAGTAGGCTCACTAACTCAAGAAGAAAGTCCTACAGGGGTGCAAGTGATCAGCCCTGCCCTGCTGCCCCCTACCCTCACACTATTGCCGGGTTCGCTAAGTGCCCTGGCACTTACCACCAATAGCAATAACAGGACTCCTTGCAGGGGAGTGCAGACAGGGGTACCTTACAAAAGCACCACGTTAAGACAGTCTGGGAGAGAGCTGTAGTACCTCCTCCGCTGTGTCTCAGGTGGGCAGCAACGTGTCGCTGTGCCTTTCGAGGGCTTTTTGTAGGGGCGATCAAGGGCCGCTTCCGGTTTGCGCCCGTTTAAATCTCCCGCCGCTGCCTAGGCAACGCCCGCGCTGCGTTAGCTGCTCTCGCGAGACTAGCCCGACTGAGAGCGGTGTCCGCACGGTTGCCGCGGGAATCCTCGATGAGGAAAGCGATTAAATCCCCCCGTACCTCGCTAAAAGTCGCGGCGGTTCTGCCAGAGACAGCTCCGAGCCGCGGACCTCGGCGATCAAGCCGAGAAAAAAGCTAAGTATTTTATGTACTTATGTACTTTATAGGGATTTCTATTAATTTTCTTCTAGTATCAAAGTTAAAAATGAGGGATGTTCAGGAGACTTAAAAAGATGCATAGGAGACATGAAGACAAACTTTGCGTTGGTAAGGCCAGTGACATGCTAGAAGTCTATGGGTTTGCAGGATTGGGAAAACATTATTTATCCTACACTGATTCTGACAAAGAAGACAGTCTAAACAGTATTTTATATTTGTTTGTTTGTTTTGTAGTCTGTACAGCATTGAGCTGCAAACTGAGAAGTTTTCTTCAAATCTGAACAATAGGAATGAAAAATGAGTTAATTTTAATTGCTATTAGGACAGAATTTCTACTGCTGACCAATAGTTACAGTCTTGGGCAGACACTCCACAGCCACTGCAACACTGACATGACTGTAAGAATAAAAGTACAGTTCAACTCTTTGTTAACATAACATAAAGTTAAATGATCACATGTAGATGATTAGCTTTGTATTTAAAATCTCCTTGGGGAAAAAAAAAAATCTCCTTGAAAAAAAATCTAAAAAACAAAATCTGAAATAAGCATAATAAACAAGTCAAAAGTGTATCAACTCATTTACTGGCTAATCATCCTTCCACATTTCTAGAAATGTTTCTTACTCAGCACTTTGTTTTTGGTCATGTGACATTTTTGGAAGAGCGTGTTACAAATACTTGAACATGCTGAGTGCTCTTGTGTGAACTTGAACTTCATTGAAAGACTAGCTGCTTATTCAGAATTTCCAGAAATGTTTGCAGTGATAGAGTCAGATTTAATGTACAGGAGACAAATTATATCCTCTTTGGCCTTTTCAAGTGGAACTGGAAATAAGAGATTCTTACTGCTTTAGTTTGAGTTTGAAACACTTATGGACACCAAAAGAATTAGCCATATGCAAATTTCAATGAATATTTGATAAGCATGAGTACTTCTTACATTGTTTGAGTAACATTCTTCAAATCAGAAAGATTCCCTGGGGATCTGGAAAAGGGGATGACTTAGAGGAAGGTGGGAAAGTGTGTCACCACTTTTTTTTTTTTCACTGAAATATCACTCATCGTAAAATGTAAGTTATTTTAATTAGTATGGTGGATCACAGCAAGAGGAACAACACTTCCTCCGAATAACTTTTGTGTCGAGGCAAAAATACTGCTCTCAGGATCAGGAATACCTAATAAAGTCCTGAAAAAGTAGAAATGAAGATATCTCTGACTGCAGTTTGAGTTGATTAATATACCAGGGCTATTTTTCTTCAGGTTTTTACCTTTGTTTTTGATCAGCAATAATTCATGATTTTGAAAACTCGAAAGCCCTCTGAGATCCTCATCTTCTCTTTATGTGTATGGTATAATGTAAGTATACATACTTAAAAGTGTAATCTTTTCCTTTTGGTCTGACTATGAAAGGACAATCATGAACAATATAAATTTATTGTAGTCAGACTGCTAATGTATTTGTCATTTACAGCATCCGTGTGTTCCCAGTTCTGGGCCTCTCAGAAAAAGATTTTCTTGAACTGTGCTAAATTTTGTGGTGGTTTTGTGATACAAATAACTGCCAACTGGTGCTATGAGGCCTTTTTATTATTCTCATCCACATAACATGAAGATAAGCAAAACTTCAGTATTTGGCTACCCTTATTTTTCTTGCCTGTTCATATATCCCTTACACAGCTCAGCTCCATTTGTAATCGTTTCAGACTGAGTTTTGAAATTGGAAGAACCTGCACTTAATGCCAGAAAAAACTCCAATCATTAATGTTGTGATTGGAAGGTCAGATGAATTCAGCAAACACTTGGGAAAATCTGAGACAAATTTGTGATCCAGTTTTCTAAGACTATATGAGGGAAAAATGAAAAATAATAACAATAATAGTGGAATATTTCAAGTGGTTTTCTCTTATGTTCATTTTAGGCCAATATTTTCATGTACCACAGACAGTCTATTTTTCATTTTGAAACGACTGGAATTCTACATTATCCTACAGTTAGAATTTTGAGAGGAAAAACTTAAGAATGTCCTTCTTTTCTGTTACCTGTTCAGCATTTTATTCTGTTGTTTTCCTTGTTTCTATTCGTGTGAGAAACACCAGTCCATCATTTTAAAGTCCTCTAAATTCTGAAGTATCCTATTAGCTGTGTATACTTTTCAATAATCTGTTTTATAATGCTGAGTATAAACCAGAAAAAAGTACTTTGTACATTCTCCTTTGTAAGCCATGGCTTTTTTCACAGAGTTTTATACAAGTTGGAAAATATCAAGCACTGTGAATTGGATGGGAAGCATGGTACAGGCTTTTGCAGTTACCAGTTCAGTTATAAGTTAGTAACAACTTATTATTTGAATTTGTAATTACATATAACATAAGATACGGTAACAGAGATTATGGTGGTGATAGCCAAGCTGTTTTCCATCATCTATCAGTGTTCCTGATCAACTGGAGAGGACCCGAAGACTAGAGACTTGTCAGTGTGACGCCCATCTACAGGAAGGATTGTAAGGAGGATCTGAGGAGGAGCAGGCTAGTCAGCTTGACCTCATTGCCAGGGAAGGTTATGGAGCAGATTGTCTTGAGAGGGATCTCATGGCATGTGTGAGACAACCAGGGTATCAGGCCTAGCCAGCATGGGTTCATGAAGGGCAGGTTCTACTTGACCAACTTGATCTCCTTCTATGACTGGGTAACCAAAAAGCAAACTATGAATTCAGTAAAGAAAATTACATTGAGGACTTGGAGAGTGTCCAGAGAATGGCAGCTAAGCTGGTGAGGGGTCTGGAGCACAGGCATTAAGAGAAGTGGCTGAGGGAGCTGGGATTGCTCAGTCTGGAGAAGAGGGGACTCAGGAGAGACCTTATCGCTCTCTATAACTACCTGAAGGGAGGTTATGTGAGCTGGGGGTTGGCATCTTCTCCCATGTAACTAGTATAGGACTAGAGGAAATGGCCTCAAATTGCACCAGGGAAGAATCAAGTTTGACTACTTTTCCAAAAGTGTGGTCAAGCGCTGGAATGGGTTACCCAGGGATGTGGTGGAGACCCTGCAGATGTTCAAGGAACATTTGGATTTTGTGTCGAGGGACATGGTTTAGTGAGAACTATTAGTGATAAATGGATGGTTGTACTGGATGATCTTGTAGGTGTTTTACAACCTTGGTGATTCAAGCATTCTGTTAAAGACAGAAAAACTCTAGCCTTTCCTTAAAATGTTGACAGTGTGGGCTACTTTTTAACTATGAAAGGAATACAATTTTTTTTTTTGCACTACTCTCATGAAAAATATGTCATACAATTTAACACGAGTTGATACTATTACAGTATTTTCTGATACTGTCAAAAAATGATGGCAAGTGCAGAACAGTGGTAATAAAATTTTGCTTTGTATTTTCAATGAGGGAAGGTAAAATCAATGCTAACTGAGTCAGTTTTATGTGTTTACTTAGCGTTTGCACTAGCCAGAAGGGATATCGAACCTGAGAAGCATTTAAACAGACTGAAACTGTACTTGTTAAGATTCCTATTACTAAAAGATATGATATTTTCTACTAAGGACATTACCACTAGCCTTAATTAATTTTAACTGAAACAGACAAAAAAATTCATACTCTATTGGAGACAATAGTCAAGACCGAATAAGGAGAAGAATAAAACACTCTTTTGATGAACATTTACCTGCAAACACCATGGGAGGAGGCTGGACTAAATCCTCCACAGCAGCTCTTAAAACCTAGTGGTGTTAATATAAGGAACAGACAATGCTCTGAAATAATCAATATATGCTCAGAACTATTAGTCTCCATACTACTATTAGTTTTGCAGTCATAAATACATTTTAGCTTTTGCACACTTTCTAAAAAAATCATTAAATATGAAATCACAATCATACATCTGCTTCTAAAATTGTTAGCTCATCTGTAATATGAATGCCCATGCGAAAGGTATTATAAATATTTGAGATACAATTATTTCTTTCCTTCTTGGTTGCATCAGAAATAAGGTTGGACTAAAACCAGAACTCAAAAAGATCCGCTTGTATATAGTTTTGTTTATGCTTGGAAATATTTATCTTGATCGTACAAGTATAATCATGACAGAAAAAATGATATAATTGCATTGGCTCTGTAGAGGCAAAGTTTGTAACAAAAATACTGTGAACTAAACAGATAGATTTTTGGGGGGACCTTGTGGCTATTTAAAAGAGGCAGTCTATCCAGAAGGAAGTAGGATCTTAGAAGTAAGATGTGCAGAAGTTCTCCATCTGTGTATCTGAAGGATACCAACCGAGAGTAAGTACACAAATATATGCAAATCCAATTTTTTGCGCTCAAAGATGTAAAGCTACATTACTTCCATTTTTAAGGGTGTCACTGAAGTAACGATCTACTACAAAGGAGTCCAAGAGAGGTCTGCTTGTACAGTTCAGGTATTTGCCTTAGTTCTGGTCTTCCGACATTGTCTCACTAGCTGTAAGACCTTTCTGGAGAGAGTATACACATGCTGACTTGGTTCTGAGGCCAATCTGAATTTCTCAGTATGTTTACTGGGAACAGAAGTGAGCTGGGTTTTGTTTTGTCTGGCAAAGACAACTTTCCATTGGACATGGAAACATCTGCTTAGCCACTGTAGGATAGTAGATGTCTTTGGCTTTTGTTTATTTGCCCTAAAGGCTTTTCAACCCACACTAACAATATTAAGACAGTTCTTCTTTGCACAGATTGGCTTTCTTGTGGCTGAAGGTTTACCTGTTGAGTGTAGTGGTTTTCCTAAGTCCACTTACTAATGCTGATGCACTTTCTAAATCAGGAGAAATGGTGTTTGGAATGACTTGTATGAAAATGGAAATAGTGAAAGTTAAGTAAAAAGAACCGCACTACCTACCACATTTATTAGCCCATTAACTATAACATCAACTGCAGCAATGTACTTATTTTTAATTCCATTGTCATTCTTTTATATTATCTCTTCTAGCTTCAGAGTCACACTTTTTCCTTTTATGGTACAGCCCTAGTATTTAGCTAGGTAATGGGATTTATGATTTTGTTTACATCAGTTGCTGTGGCGATCCGCCATAAGAGATCTGTTGCCTGGCAACTTGGTATTGTGGAGCTGCAATGGAGGGTGGAATTTTTTGTCTCTCTGGAGGGAGGGCTGAAGGAATAATGAAAACTTCTGCTCTTAATTCTCATGAATGCTGTATATTCAAGGTCAACCAAATGATTTTTTCAATAAAGGCTAATGCACTTTTCTTCAAGAGATGCACTGTAAAATGTTTCTCAAAGATTATCCTGTCTCAGAGTGAAAGACAACTAGGTTAAGAAGTTTTATTCTCTCCATGCTGTTGCAAAATAAAGTTTAGAGTAACCGAGGGGCAGCTATAATAAAGCAGGTCTTTTATTTACTGACAGTTCTACATTCATTGACAAATGACCTACTGTAAATTCAAAGCTGTCTCTACAGTAATTTTCTTTACTGAATTCATAGTTTGCTTTTTGGTCACTGACAATTTATCTCTTATATCATTATGCAAATTTTTATTTATTTATGTATTTTCTGAGCATTTGACTTATGAGGTAGCTTCAAACTGGGAAGATAGAATCTCATTATTCTTGTTTATGGATAAACTTAGAAAAGAAATGTACTCTAGAATTGAGATTTGCAAGATTGACTTGTGGTTTTAAATGTTACATACATGCTCAAATGTGTGTGGTATGAGTATGTCTCATTTTTATATGTTATGTATACTCTTTATATCTTACTTAATTTTTAAATTAACTTTGGTAGGCACAAAACTAACCTAATAATCTGAAACTCAAATTCTGGCTCCTATGGAATGATTATCTGCCTAGCATCACCACTACGATGTGTAGCAGAATTATTGAATCCAGTGACAGAGATTCATTGGAAAGAAATAAGTTAATTATGTTGATCAATGATAAACTATTGGCCTTTTCTGCTTTCAGCTCACATTTTCCAGGAAATATTCTTTTTATATTTTTCTCTTTGGGTTTTTTTTCATTAAGACTTGAAAATCTATTTTTTGCCAAGAAGGCAAAAATGTCTGACATAGATCCCTATCTAGCCATCTTTGAAATAGCGACTGCAGAAACCAAAACTAGCTTTGTGCAAAAATGATGTACATTTGTCATATTCTTTTGTTCCTGCCCTTGATAACAAGAAATAGGGTTAATTACTGTCATTCTCCAAAGCTTTCATGTTGCTTTAGAGCACTTATTGAAATGTAATCTTTCTGAGTTCTGAATTATTACTGAATTAGAATCTAACTTACTTTACTCAATAAAGTACATACCAGAGTGCATAGAAATTGTTTATAAGTTACAAATAATGAGATACTTTGTAAGGTTGACAGAAAGAGGAAATCATAGGAAAACTGTTACTGGTTTTACCAAATTAATATTTAGGCGCTATGTGAAGTACAGAACAATTAAACTGTATTTTTATGTAAATAGTATCTTACAGTTTGTTAAGAACATTCATTCTAAGCAGCAGGGTCTGCTGATAAATTCTGACTATTTTAAATAGAAGAATATTACCAAATAGTGTTGCCTGTGATCACCTTCACAGTCCCTTCCAGCCATTCCAAGTTTTGCCTCTCTTTTCACAGCCAAGAAGAAATTTTGCTGAGAAACTGCAGACTGGAATAAACTTGTAATGAACATATTCTTACCTCTCTGGATGGGAAATTTTTTATTGGTTACAGAGGAACTGATTTTCTTCCTAAAATGATTAATCTGATAATCAAAAGGAGCATTTAGAAGAACTTTTTAGATGATAAAAAAAATCAAGTCAATAGAATAAATACTGTATTCACATCCTAGAAAATATTTCACTGAATAAACCCGTAACGCAAGATCAGGATTTTTATCATCTACTGTCCACTTTACAGATGTCAGTGGGAGCTCTGAGATACCAGCAAAGCCAGACTCCAGCTTTAAAATACACTGCAGCCAATATTTGAATGAGATCCTTCCAACTTCATCACTCCTTAC
The DNA here is from genome assembly GCF_019238085.1 of Lagopus leucura. Classification (NCBI taxonomy): domain Eukaryota; kingdom Metazoa; phylum Chordata; class Aves; order Galliformes; family Phasianidae; genus Lagopus; species Lagopus leucura. The sequence continues at coordinate 13,988,919 of NW_024962272.1, forward strand.
TTGAGTCACATCTTACGTGTGTCTCACACCTCGAATTTTCCATGTGCTTTGAATAAAGGCTGTTGTGGTACAAGAATATCAGGCAGGTCAGTCACAGTCAGCAGCTGTGAATGCAAGTATGTCATCATGACGTGTACTCTTTTCAGTTTTGACTGCAGTTCTTGAATAGTGTGTTAGCAAGTAATATGAATTTTTTTTTCATGGACATGCTTAATCACATATTTTTAGTCTGAGATAATTTTCTTTAATCTCTAAAACAAAAGTTTAATGAAGAGCTATTGATTAATTCTCATACTAAAAATGAACTTTCAGGCTCTTTTCTTTCAAAGCAAATGATTTGTCTTGTTCTTCCGGTAATAGAAAAAAAGCTGTGGCTCCTTAAATGTCATAAACATAATCAAACTGTCATCCTGTTTCTTGTGGCAACAAACAGAAAATGCAGCAGAGACAACTTTGCACTGCAGATTACTGATGTCCATTTAGTCTGAAAGGCCAGTTGTACAAATCTCAGCAAGGCATTAAGGAATCGTGTTTACAGTGGTTCTGGAATCCCTCTTGTCTCTCTTGCTTCTTGCAAATAAAAACTGGAGTCTGCTGTGAACCCAAGACAATACTTTGTTTGAAAGAAGAACAGCTAAATGCTCCCTAAATTTGAAAGTTGCCATGGAAAGATCAGTGGTTTACTATTGGGTCATTTGGTTAGAGGAACCCCTATGACTGTAAATTTTATTGTACTGAGCACTACTATGTCATCTGAAGGGAAGGAAAAACGCAGCTTCTGTTGGAGAATATCAGATTTGCTTGGCACTGTACTCGGCAGTGGAGAGGCCACACCTCAAGTTCTGTGTTCAGTTTTGGTCCCCTCACTACAAGAAAGACACTGAGGTGAGTCTAGAGAAGGGCAATGAAACTGGTGAGAGTTTTCGAGCACGAATCTTATGGAAAGTGGCTGAGGGAACTGGGATTGTTCTGGAGAAAATGAGGCTCATGGGAGATCTTATTGCTCTCTACAATTACCTGAAGGGAGTTTGTGGTGAGGTGGGGTTTGGCCTCTTCTATGTAGCTAGTAATAGGACTAGAGCAAATGGCCTCAAGTTGCACCCAGGGATGCTCAGACTGGATACAAGGAAAAATTTCTTTTCTGAAAGAGTGGTCAGGTGCTGGAACAAGCTGCCCAAGGAGGTGGTGGAGTCACCATCCTAGAGGTGTTCAACAGACATGTAGATGTGGCACTGAGGTACATGGTTAGAGGGTTGGCATGACATGGTGATGGGTTGGCAGTTGGACTAGATGATCTTTTCCAACCTATATGGTTCTATGAGTCTGTGACTTATTTCAGACTTGTAACTGTCACCTCACTGATTCCTCCCCCACAGTGCAGGCATTCCCTATATTACATCAGGAAGCACAAATACCTCAGCAACCTGGCTGCTTTTGCACCCCTTTCAAAACTTTTTAGAGAAGCTAATATTCATACCTTCCAGCTTGGAAGTTTGACCCATGCCAATTCCACAAGTTACTCAATTCAGAAAAGACATAAAATTGATACGCAAGGATGATGGCTAGAGGACACAGAAACCTGTAGGTAGCAGTGAGTGTGTAGTGATCTGTTAGCCCTTCCTTGCCATCGTGTCCAGCCTATATGTCACTCTCACTTTGAGAAATTGCAGCTGCCCCCAGCAAACATCGAGCCCCATGTGTAAGCCAGAACCAGAGCAGGAGCTGGAAGAAAAATAACTGGCAGCCTGCTTGAAGAAATCAGGCATACGACTACTCCAAACATCATAAGCTTGCCAAATAATCTTAGGAAAACCACAAAACTGTAAGGAACTTCACATCTAGGTGGCCACTCCATGCTCTAGTATAATTCAAATAATAATAATTTGTTATTAATTATAATTTGCAGTCACAGCCACTTTGGAAATCTTCAAATCATTAGACCAAATTTGGCCACGGTGTAAGTAATCACAATGCCTCTTGACTTCAGTGGAAATTTAATGCTTATGCTAGGGCTGAATTATATGAAGTTCTGTTCATCACCAATGCAGTGACTGAGATTTTTTGTAACTGCAGATATAGGGTGATATTAGAAAAGAATCTGAACTGTAAAATCAAGGCAGTAAACTTTGGTACATTTTCTCTGGGTTCTTTTTAGCCTTTCGATCAACTCAGTACATATTCCTCTAAAAACTATTCTCAGCCAGTGCTGGACGTAGGACTCTTGGTAAAAGGAATATGTATTTATCTTGGAATATTGACACATCCGTAAGGCCATCAAAGATTTCACACTTTGTGGTCTTTCGTTTTGGCACAGACTCTCTGTTGCAAACACAGAAGCAACCAGACATGGACACAAGCATATGATTAAATTCAGAGATCATAATTTTCTTAAAATTACATGATCCTTCAGCCCACACTACTTGGCAGGAAGACCCAGTTCATAGATGATACTAAAGGCAGCGCCTCCCCTCTCCTCTCAGAGCCCTAGTGACTTCCCAACTTTTTGTCATACACAAGACAAGATAAGCAAGAGAATGTTAATCTCAAGGTGCACAGACACACAGGCGCTCTCCCTCTCTATGTGCTGCTGAGAGATAGTGCTGCTGCATGTCCTAGTTAACCAGCTGGATTTTGTCCCCCATCTGCTCCAAAAATACTACAGTACCTACAGCTCATATCCAGGGACAGAATGGGTGAGGTTCTGGATGGTTAGGGAACCTGTGAAAAACCTTTTCCAAACCCAAACACCTGATGTTACCAGCTGTCTAGTAACTTAACGATGGGTGAAAAGGATGGGGCTGAAATCAGTTGCCACAACTAGCAAACTTCTTGTGGTTTTTACCTTGGCATCAAAGCTGGATGCAATTCCTCTTATCCACTACTAAACAGGAATTAAATTATTGGCTTCCTCCTTGTATGGGAACTGCTGAATCATAGTGTGAACCTCTGATTGATCACCTGAGGTGAGCAATTAGTCAACCACGGGAGCACAGGTGAAGGCAACTCACATATGCTGCTGGAAGGGGTGGAGGCTGGCTGTACCTCTCCCAGACTCATTTGAGAGCTGACTACCAGTGAAGATCCCTCCTCTGGAGTTTTGCAGTGAGCCTGGGACACAGGTAAGCATTCTATCCATTCTCTTTTTGTTATTATAATCTGCTTAGTCAAGCTTTCTTGTTTAGTTCATAGTTATAACATCTTTATATTTGTTGATTATGTATTCCTCTATCTACCAGCATTTGTGGTGGGTGGGAGGATCTAGACTATGAAGCCTGGAGGTAGCACATGGCCTTACTTTCCCTCAGTCTGTGGAACAAAGGTATTAGGAACTTAACCTAGTACTTCATTAATGCTTTTTTCCTTCTTCTACAGGGATGCCTCTTACCTTAGCAGAGCAACTCTCCATTTACAAGAGGGTTGTCTTTAGATCAAAAGGGACGTAATGGATTTATTATCATAACTGATCTTTCTTCCTGTTGACTTACCTATTATCCACTTTCTCCTTTCTCTCATACTTTGACTTTTCTATTTGATTTTGTATCTGCTTCCTATTGCTGTACTTTGCGTATCTCTATGCAGTGCGACTGAACCTTCTACCAGCAATTAACAGTTAGTTGTAATCTATGGATGATTTTCCTCATAGGGTGTGGCAGCAATTAAGAAGTGTTGGTTTTCTTCCTACAATAAATTCTTCACATCTTGAGTCCTGGCAAGATGGTTCACAGTTCCTGAGCCAGATGCTATGAGGCTGACTTTACTTACTCCACTGGAATTATTCCAGGATCAATTTCTCCATTTTTTTCACTTGAAGATTTACTGTTGAAAAGTAGATAACAAGTATCTGCTCATAGATAGAAATATAGATTTATGAAGTATATTACATAGACACTGTGTTTGTAACACTGCAATATAACAAGCAGCTTTTGTATTGTGCATTGCGTTCTCACCAGTATGCTAAAACCTTGGAGCAATGGGTGTATTCATCAATGCAGAGAGATTAGGATTTCTCTCATGCAGTCCGAGTGGAAATAAAATGGCTATACAGAAATGAGTGATAAGAAGGAGCAGCATACTAGAAACAAAAATCTAGTGAAATCTTTACAAGTTGTTGACTGAAACTTATTGGCTTTAGTAACCTGAAATAATATGGGCAGTTGTATGATTGGAGCATATATTCATTTATTTTTCTCCAATATGTTGTAAAACAAAATACAGTAATACCTAATGAAGATGATTACGATAATATTGTCCCAAGTGGATAAGTGGAAAGAGGGAGGGACTAAAAAAGAATTACATCCCAAGATGTAACATAGTTCCTGTCATTATCCAAGCCATAAGCTGCTATTGCTACTGACACTTGTTCCATATTAAGGTGCCTGCGTTTTCCTGTGACTCTCCTTTCTGTTCAGAAGAAATTTTCCTTCTCTTTTCACATTTTTATTTTTGTATGTGATTTATTACTTAGTTCACCTTGAGGATATGCTCAGCTTTGGTGAAGCCCTGTACAATGTGACAGCTCTGATTATGGTCAGTATATTCTTGTAACTGGTTACACTGGCAAATGCTACTGAATCAGTCAAAATCCTGCACAAGATTAGAAGCTGCAATAACTGCCAGAGAGACCTGTTGAATGTTAGAAAGCATTTTGGAATTGATAATGTGCAATGACTTCAATCAAAAATGGCTTCTAAAAATAATACCTGGCTTGATTTTGATTTTGAAAGGAGATCTGGCTTTACCTTATTTTATTCCCTACTTTTAACTTTAAAGAAAGATATAGTAACTAGCTGCTGTATTTATTTCAGAATAAATGGGGATTTCATTAGAGAGATCTTTACAACATCAGTCAATCAGATTTGAGAACACTGGAGTACAAAATGTCAGAAAATATAAGGCTACACCAGCATGCCAACGTTCATGATTAAGAGTAAAGAGTGGGATTTTTTTTAAATGTCTTTATCAGGCTTCGAGTTAGATATTTTTATATTTTTCTATTTTTCACACTATGGAAAACTTCACTTTTCTGAGTGAAAACATTATAGAACCACAAATACTAATGCGAAACAAGATTCTAAACAAATATTTGTAACTTATTAATTAGATTAAGAGATATCCCCAGTTATTTCTATTCTGGTGTCATTCTTTGAGTTCTCAGTGTTATAATTTCTCCTTATTATCCTCAAATACATAAGACATTAAACTGGGATTCTCTTATAAACTGTAAGGTACGCCCCTGGGAATCTGTGTGATAAATGGCATATATGGGGATACTGTAGCTAATGACAAAACTTCTATTCAATCACTGTAGGTGAAGGACTCAATAAAAAGCACATGAAAGGGAATCATGCCTGTTTATCCATTTCAATTTTTCATTTGAATTACCAATATCATCTTTTACTGAAGGAAAAAAAGAACAACAAAAAATCTGCAATGATTGTGTTTCAATACAAGGCTGCTTCCAATTGGAATTCTCTTTTTTTTTTTTTTTTAAAAAAAAAGTCAGGATCAGAAACACTTTTCATAGTAAGTGCAACACAAAGGTCTATTAAATCTTCCAAAGAGCAAATAAACAAGGGGGAATGATTAAGCCAGAAATGACTTGGTGTTCAACTTGAAGTCATGCAGAATGATGTCACTGTATTCCCCCCATTTCAGTATTTTGTTGCCTTCAGAGAGAGTTCAGTATGCGTCTCTTCTCTCTCACAAGAAAACATTTAAAGCGTTTTAATGCTGTTTTCACAGCATTTAAAATGTGTGAAGTTATAGAAGAATGTTACTGTTTGAACATACTTGATCTGTTTTAAGTTCATGTAATTAAATTAGCTGAATAAAAGAACCACAGAGCCATATATAGGATAAGCTATAGATTTTTATTTTTTACTTTTTTGTCTTATGCATCCAGGTCTATTTAGTCTCATTGGCTGGTTTAAGGATTATTCTCTCAGAGTGCTGAATGAAGAATAGCCATATTCTGTGATGGCACCTGGCCTGTGAAGTTGACTTTGAGATTTTTCTCAGTGGAATGTGGAAGATCTTGGCATAGAAGTTGAGGAGGAGAGGGGAAGTGCTGTGCTTGCTATTTATCCATGCATAAGAGTTATTCACAATCTTTCTGTCATCAGTGTTAGAACAGATGAATTCAACTTCTGCATTAAAGCCAAGTAGAATCTGTACTGTATCTATCAAGTGCAGACCATTTAGTATGCATCAAATTATCTGAACAGAATATATGCAGCAGGAAGAAAATTACTTTGAAAGGAAAGCTTTACACACTGCAGACTGGTTTCTGCTTCTTGCTCATGGTGGTAGCCATCATCATATCAGCAGGGCTACAGAAGCAGTGTTATCCCGAGACTTGTACCTGGCTTGTTTTCAACATGTGATCGCTCTTTTCATACACATCATACATGGTCATCCTTCAACGTTTTCACCAATTTAATAATGGTCAACTCAGAAAATAAATTTAAAATTAAGATTTAACACAATTTTGATGGAACCTCTGTACTTCATCACTCTAGTTGTTATCAAAATTACAGTTCTGGGAGATGCTATACATTCTCAACATCTTTGTGACTGCTTTGAAAAAAGTTCTGAGCTACAATGTTTTCTACTGGTCCAGTATTTAAAAATGAATTTCTTCTTTATTTTTAATTTTAAATTATTTACTGCAAGGGGCAGAATTGTGTGGCTTTTGTCATGGATTTGCATATTTCAGCTTCAGGAGGAAAAATGCTCAGAGGAAAAACTTCTGAGAAAGATGTGACTGGGGGATTTTCTTCTTATGTCCAACAGATGGAAACAAGTTACTTGGTAGTTGTTGTTTTTCTTTTGCTTTTTTTTTTCTTCCAGGTGTGGGAATTGCAACCCCACCTTAGGACAGCCTCATACCACAGCTTTTTTGTCTGTCAGTTTTTATACTGGTCTATACTGAAAAGGAGAAAGGTGAAAATCAAAAGTGCTAGACATTAAAGCTTTGTTTCCTGCTCTTATATCCAGGTGATAGTTCTAGATTCCCTATCCCACTATAGAACCTAATTACTTCTAAATAGAGATATTTTCATTGTCTTTTTCTTGACTCTGGTAAATACATACAGAACATACAGCACCTCACATGAATGTTTAGCAAGCAAACCATTAAAATACAAGTGAACCAGAATGGCTTTCAGATCACATTTGCATTTCCTGGATGTCAAAATGCTTTCTATGTAGTTCCTTGTCCAGAGAGGTGTTTATGCTACATCACAAATAAAGTTGTAGTACAAGATGTTTGTGAAGAAGTCCTCAGAGTAGGATCCATAAGAATACAAATTCTGGAGTTAATGAAATGAAAGAATAACTGTTGTCCTGGAGGAGACTGATACAAATTCAAATGCTTTGCTTTAGCTTGGAGTGCAGTGTGTTTTATTCCTCCTTAAAGGTCTGACCCAAGGCTAGTTCTGTTACTGTGCAGCTTTGTAACCTGGAGTCAGACTGATCTGAATAGTGCCATGAAAGAGCAGAAAGAGGCATCGGTCAGTCTCCCTGCTTTTCTTGGGAGCTGCAGATGAAGTACGGCCCTTTTCTTTAACTTTGGCCACATTGCTGTTTTTATGACTAAAATTGACACCGTGGTTTGAATTCCATCATGTCTCATCAGTAGGAGCCTGGTTTGTAGCCCCTAAACTCATGGCAGACACTGATTACCACCACCTGAACACCAGGCAGCACTTCTGTGTTGTTTGGGTCATTGAGCACTGGCACAGGCTATCCAGAGGCTGTGGGATCTCTTGGAGATCTGCAGCATGGAGATCTGCAGCAGCTGCCTGGAAACAGAGAGCTGTGGTATAGATATCCCTGCTTGGGCAGGGGTTGGAGCAGATGGACTCAGCAGATTACTCAGAGGTAATCACCCACTTCAGCCATCCTGTGATCACACTTGCTCTGCTCTTTTTGTTCTGGTGCCATGAATCTGGGTCTCTTACCTTTTTAAGTTTCTGTTCCACCTTCCTTGCTGCCACTCTCAGTTCTGAGCTTGTATTCCCACATGGGCCAGCTGAGCCCTTCTGCTTCCTGTTGAACTTTGGGCTTTGTTTTTTTTTTTTTTTTTTGTTGGGCATGGAGATTTTAAGGTTTTGAGCAAGTCTATTTTCTTAAAATAATAAAAGGAAAAAGATAAGCCCAAATGACAACTTGAACTGAGAAGTCAGCGAAACTGTTTATCTGTACTATAAAGACAGGACTTATGCTGTAAAGAGCAGTGTTATTAGAATACTACTCTTATGTACATCTTTTTAATTCAGACAGTAAAATTCCTGATGAAAACACAGATTTTCTGAAAAATAAAGTGTCTTGAATACAGTATTTAGATAAATGTCTTAGCCCATGCTTCGGGCCTTTTTTCTTCCTTCTAAATTTGACATTCACTATTTGCTGCTCAAGGCCACTTCTGGTCATGTGGCAGTTCACCCATCGTATATGAAGACTAATGCAAGAGCCTTGTGCATTGGAGGAATTCTTATGTTACATTTTCTGGGCAACTTGTTCAAAGATAATGATAATGCATATTTTATGGGGACTGCTCCAAGAGTATTACTTTCTATTTTTATTATATTTGTACACAATGTCAGAAGATGTTGGTGATAGGACAGTAGAAGGTGAACCTTCCCACTGATATTCCATTACATTTTGTTGCTGGGTGACAGATGGCAGCAGAGAGGCATTCTGACTGAATGATGTCCGACGTGAAAGTGCGTATGAAGCAAAGGTATGGAACTGAGCTTCGCCATGAAGGAAGAGTTGCACCCATTGACATTCATTCACATTTGCTATACATTCATGGAGACCAACTAGTGGGTGACAGCACAGTGAAGTGCTGGGTAGTGTGTTTCAGTAGTGCTAACTGTGATAGTGGGTCACCTCCAGTGAAACATGAAATGTGTTGTTAATGGTGGTGACTATACTGAAAAAATACGGTTTTGGAGCTGAGACTTTGCTCTACCAAATAGAGTTACTGTACTCATTGCATCTGTTGTAGTTTTATTGAAAATAAATAGGAGACACTACTTTCAGAGTGCATATATTTGTGCAGCCCAAGAAAATTCCTTTCCATTCAATGCAGCCCAGGCAACCCAAAAGGTTGAACATCCATGCTTTAACTTCTTTCAGTTTTGCTTTAAAAAAATGAAAATCAGTATTACAGCTTAATGAGACCAGCTCACAAACTTTTCATACGTTATTCAGAGAGCTACAGGTCCATCAGCTTGACATTGGTGCCTGGGAAAGTTCTGGAGCAGATCATGTTGAGAGAGACTGCATGTGTGGGACAACCAGGGTATCAGACCCAGCCAGCATGGGTTCATAAAAGGCAGGTCCTGCTTTACCAACCTGATCTTCTATAATCTAAGGACCTGCCTGATAGATGAAGGAAACACTGTTGACATAGTCTACTTAGACTTCAGCAAAGCCTTTGACACTGTCTCCACAATATTCTCCTGGAGAAGCTGGCAGCCTGTGGCTTGGACAGGTACACACTTTGCTGGGTCAAGCAATGGCCCTGAGTGTGGAAATCCAGCTGGTGACTGGTCACAAGTGGTGTTCCCCAAGGGTATATATTCAATATTCTGTTCAAAACCTTTATCGATGACTTGGATGGAAGCATTAGGCACACCCTTAGTAGGTTTGCACCTAATAACACCAAGTTAGAAGGAAGTGTTGTTCTGCCTGAGAATAGGACAGCCCTCCAGAGGGGTCTGGAAAAGCTGGATCACTATGCTGAGGCCAGTGGGATGGAGGGACATTTAGGTGTTGTACTGTGAGACATGTTTTAGTGGGAAATACTGGTGATAGGTGGACAGTTGGACAGGATGATCTTGGAGGTCTTTTCCAACCTTGGTGATTCTATGACCTAACTTACTTTGAAATTAACTTGATATTTAAAAGCTAAACTCGGACTTCTCATTTTCATGTGTGCTGACAAATGATAAAGAGGAAAATAGGAAAATGCTTAGGATGAAATGTTGTTTGGAAGCATTCTTTATTAACTCTTTCTCAGTTAAGTTCAAATCCACTTGCAAATTAAAATGTACTTATCACGACTTTCAACACTGCAAACCACTTTAACTTTTTAGCAGAATATTCTGCTATTCCCATCATGACTAGTGGTAAAACACTCAGTAGTTAGACCTCAGGAAACATGTCATTTTTCATGCACAATGCAGAATTTTATCTGTCCGCCTTACTGACTACTGGCTGCAGAGACATTTAAAATAGCAGTGAAAATCTTGGGAAACTCAAAAAATCCATTTGTATTACCAGCAGTTCTATTTGCAATTTATTTATTTGATGGTTCAAAGTTATAAAAAAACCTGTACATGATGCTTAACGATAAAGTTGGGAGTATTTGGTACTATAGTGGGAAGCATTTACAACCTTCAGAATAAAGAACCGTTGTGTAACTCAAGAATGTTCCAAAAATGTCAGGTTGAAATGCAAATTAATGTAGAGTATTATTTACTTTTTTAATTGAGGCGGAGACTTGAAACTGCAGGAAAATTCTAGTTCATAGTTGTGATGAAGCAAACAGTTTAATGTATGATTTGTATAAAGTTATTAATGAGACCATTGTAGTCACAGAAGGAAATAGTTAATTTTCCCCTCAAAAGGAAATAAAACAGTTTTTTTGCAATCATTTAAAAGTATATTTACAAAACATTTCTGAGCCTTTCTCTTTTTGTAAGTCAACGCTTACCACCTTTAGAGCTGTCAAATGAACTGTTTCTGTCGAATGCATGGTTGCGTGCACACTACTGCAGACTATCTGTTGGCGTAGCTGCCTTCATTTAGGTCAGGCTGTTGTAGCAGGATGTATTACTAATTCCCTGTTAGACTTCTACTGCTATGTGTGCATCACAAAATAAAAGTATACAGATTTCAACTTCCTCATGAGTTCATCAGAAATATCAAGTGCACAACACCAGGTCCTTATAGATACAAAATTAGGAATGGAAGAATTGTTCTGGATACCAGCAGTGATTGCCTCCAATCCTTCATTTCATTATCTTTATTCTAGTACATTTCCCTTTTGCAGTGCCAAATGTTTTGCTATGTATGGTTTTTAAGCAGTACCCTCTCTGTATTTTGTGTTTCCTTATTCAACTCAACCATTTACACTAGAAAAAACAATCAGAACACATTATCTGGGAACTGAATAATAGTTTTCCAATAGTTTATCTTATCACTGTTAGCTATTATGTAATGGATTTCTTTGTGTATTGTAACAGCATAAAGAATTCTATTGTGCAAACAGGGAAATGTTAAAGATCTTGATTCTAGATTATATTACATTTTATCAACTGCAATAATGTCCTAAGAAAATGTTTTATTTTCACAGTAAAAAAAACCTGAAATTGTGATTTTGTTCTTACAATGACTGATAAAGTGAAAAGTTGAAATTCAAGTATTTTTATTAACTGTTCCTTACAGGTTGATTGATTGCTCATTCTTGGACTTCAGAGAAAACTACAGATTAACAGACGCTAGCATCTACCATTTTCTCGTAAATTGTGTTTTGAATATTAAAAACAAGTTCAGAGATTATAATATATTCTCCAGAAATGTTACTTTATTTATTATTTATTATTTGAATGACAGTGATGTACGATAAGAATATAATTTACTTCACTGTATTTTCAAAGCTATTGGAACCATATTATTAAAATATCTAATATTAACCGCTGGTCCTGCTTTTATTCATCCAAGGATTATTTCATAAAGAACTTGTCTTGCAGAAGTAAAAAAAGAAATGGGTCATGCAAAATCTTTTCAGTTAATTCCTATAAAATGCAGTCACCTTTGGCAATCCCAAACTGCCAGGTTCATCATCTTTTTTCCTCCTCAGTAACCATACACAAGAATTGCACTCCTCTGTGAATTTAGAAAAGCACGATTTAATTCTCCATGGTAAAGTTTTCATAGTAGAATTACAGTCTAGGCTAATTAATGACCAGCAGCAGAATGGTCCAGGGATGTATTGTAATTATTCTCCTGATAACCGACAATCTTTATTTGCATTATTTATTATTTTTTATTTTAATTTATTTGTTATTTATGGGCATTGCCATCCAGCCAGTGTTTCACCCAGCAGAGCATACGCCCATCCAAACTATGAGCAGTCAGCTTCTCCACAAGGATGTTGTGGGGACAGTGTCAAAGGCCTTTACTGAAGTCCTGGTAGACCACACTGACAGCCTTACCTTTATCCACTGAGGGTGTCACCTTGTCATAGAATGAAACCAGTTTTGTCAGACAGGATCACCATTCATATACTTGTGTTGACTGGGCCTGACCTTTAATTGATCCATGATAGAATCTGAGATTATCAGTTCCGTAACCTTCCCTAAGGTGAGACTGATAGGTCTGTAGTTACCAGGATCATCTTTTTGACCCTTTTTGAAGATGGGTGTCACATTTCCCAGTTAGCCAGGACTGCTGAGGAATGATGGATAGTGGCTTGGCAGCCACATCCACCAACTCCCTCAGCACTCTAGGGTGCAATCCATCTGGCCCCATGGACTTGTGAGTGTCCAGCTTTCAGAGCAGGTCCAAAACCATCTCATCATGGATTATGCAGAGCCTATTCTGTTTCTCATCCCTATCTACCAGCATAAGAGACTGTGTGTCTACGGAGTAACTAGCCTTTCTATTAAAGACTGAGGCAAAAAAGGCATTAAGTACCTCAGCCTTATCCTGATCCTTGATCACCCTGTCGCCCTCTGCATCCAGCAAGGGATTGAGAGCGGCCCTTGCCCTCCTCTTATTGTTGATGTACTCATAGAAATATTTATTGTTGTCTTTCACCTTAATGGCCAAGTTCAGTACTAGCTAGGTCTTGACCTTTCTAATTTTCTCTCTGCACAGCTTCACTACATTCTTGTAATCCTCATATTTTTCTTTGTCAACCTTGCTGGCCTCTGCTTTTATTCTGACTCTGTCTCTCTACCCTGTCATCACCATTATTAATTTCCATACATTCACATTCCTTCTCAGTATTGAGGGCTACGCCAGCACCTCTCTTGCCTTGTCTATCTCTTTTGAAAAGTCAGTAGCCATCCATCACAGCATTCTAGCTATGTGAGTCATCCCACCTAGTTTCCATGTTAGCAACTGTTTCACAGTTTTTCAACTGCACAGTGGCCTCCAGCTCCTCTTCTTCGTTACCCGTGCTGCATGCATTAGTGTAAATGCACCCGTGCTAGGCCACCTTTTGAGTGAGAGAAGCCCTAATGCCTTTTTGACCATACTCAGGTTTTTCTGTAGCCACCAAAACCATACTAACACTTGTGTTCATCCTACAAAAAGGTGTGGCATCCTCCTCCTTCACCAAGTCACAAGACTGTAGGATCTTACAAGCATTGACATGTTACATAGAAGTTCCTTACTAGTAACCCCAGTTTTTCTCCCCCTTCATACCTAGTTTAAAGCTCTATAAGTGAACCTTCCCAATTCCCATCGTAAAACCCTTTTCCAGTAGTAGGATAAGCTATTTGTATTGAATGTCAGCAAGCCTGGTCTCATATAAATCTAGTTGAGATCAAAAAACCTAAAACTCTGCCAGGCACACCAGGCTTGGAGCTAAGTATTAATCCATTGGCCCATCATATTCAGTCTCTCATCATTCCTTATAACTGGAGGGATAGAAGAGAACACGACTTGTGCTCCCTAACCCTTGACCAGTCTCCCCAAGACTCTGAAGTCCTTCTTCATAGTCCTTAAGGAAGCTCTTCCTATTTCATCACTGCCTACCTAAAAAAAAAAAAAAGGGAATAATAATCTGAGGGCAGTACTAGGGAAAGGAGCTTTCTTCCTTACCTTTTTAATCTGGGCTCCCAGGAGGCAGCAGACCTCCTTTTGTTGTGCTGTCAGCTAAATATTGGGCCTTCTGCTCCCTTCGGCAAGTCACCAATGACAATGACCCATCTTTTTTTCTTTGCTGACAAGTTTTTCATGCTAAGGGTAATCTGTTTAGACTTTGGTGGCACCTCCAAGTGGGGAAAACCATCATCTCCACCACTGTCCAGCCATCCCCACAGAGCACTGTACCTGTTCTATAAGGGCAGCTGAGGAGCTTAGGGAAAAAGGTTGTTTCACTGGTTGCTGAAATCTAAGATGTACGTTCCTATGGTGGCAGTAAGGCTAATAGCAATACTGGCATAAAGAATTTAAAGCAGTTTATACTGAAAAAAGCAAGGGGTGTTTTCTCTGGCTGATGTGTTTTATACTGAAGCAGTAATGTGCAAGAATTCACCAGTTTATCATGTTTGACCCTTTATTGATCAGAGACCACAAATCACACCTCTTCATTCTTCTGATGTTAAAAAAAAAAAAATAAGTAACAGAAGAGAGGAGTTTTCATCATGAATTAGAAAGTTCTCTGTCCCTAAGAAGGGATATTTCTAATTGAGTACGAATTCACAAAGATTCTCCCAGGAGATGTCTATAATAAAATTGTAAAAGAGAGTTTTATGCATCCCTACATAGAAAATCAAATGACCATTCCTCTCCTAAAACGAGAGGACATAACAGCCACTTGCTTCAAATTTATCTCTGGGTGGCCCACTACTGAATCTTAAAAGACAGAATAGAACAAGAGACAAAAATAACTTCTCCTGCCTCAGCCAACATACCGCTCTTCCGATCTTACAAGTAAAACAATGTTATGCCAGAATATTATACAATTATAGAATGCCTCAGCAGTTACACATGTTGAAATACACATTTCAAAATATTTTATAAATTACTGTACAATCAATAGCTATATAATGGTTAGATTTAATAAGATTATTGCAATGAAAAAATAAAATAAATGGGAATACTTACCAGTGTTGTAGGCTCGCAGTAAACTCCACAAGGAGCAATCTCCAGAAAGAGATCCTTCCTTAGTGGCAAACGGATTTTAAATGGGATCTAGAAGAGATCAAGCCAGGCTCCACCCCTTCTTGGTAGCACAGGTGAATTGTCTGTGGCTGAATCATTGTTTTCCTCAGGTTGTCAATCAGAGGTTCAGGCTGTGATCAACAGTTCCCATACAATAACTTAAAGTAAGCTTTGCTTTAAATGTATGGCTTGGTAATTCTGGGCTTCTATCCTGCTAATAAAACTGTTTACAATGACCACAGCTGCAGACAGGGCAGTATGCAAAAACTGTGGCTGATAATCAAAATGTGATATTTTCACCATGACTTCACATGCAATCAGTGGCCTTACTTAGAGAACCTAGAGACCACACATGCACAGACAGAGGCCCTCATTTTCACCACTTGTTCTAAAGCTATGTTATCAGATGCGAATGAACCAGTGACAATTTATAAGCCATAAATGGAAGCAGCTATGTCAGAAAGCTGATAAACATTTCAGTGTAAATTATTTCTGTAGCAGACTGCAATTTCTACCATGTTTAATTGCTTTAAAATATACGTTTCAAGATAAAGGATGTTACAACTACTATTTTGAGATAGGAAATTTGTATGCTAGGATGGGATGGAATAGAGAATGAGGTCAGGTGATATTTTTTCTTTAATGGATTTTCTGAAAGATAACATCAGCTCTTCCTTGCATTTTCTGCTTCATCTCTACCCCTGCCTGTTGCAAAAACACTGTTTAGCTCAGAAAATACAAAACAAGAGGGTATCCACCACGTTCAGTATTTTCATAAACTTCAGGAGTACTGAGAAAATGTTGATATCTCTATCTTCAATGCTTATTATGCTGATAAAATGAGTCTTTTAAAAAATAGTGACAATTAACAGAAAGCAACAAAGAAGTAAATTTACATATACAACTAGTTTAAATGGACTAAAAGTGTGTGGAAAAACATTTTGTACGTAGGATTCAGGTGTGTATGAGAGTATGAAGATATTTCCAAATCCAGTTACATTTGTTTAATTCTTGCATTATTTGTTCAAGACATTCACTTTGCAGCTTATATTAGTACTAACTCCATGGTCTGATTTAAAAGAAAACTATTTGTGATTATCTTCTCCTAGAGCTGGATATTTGTTATGATATATGAAGTTCTGAGTTAAACCCTTTCCTATGTAATAGTTAAGACCAAAGTTCTTCATTCATTGGCTTCCAAGAGAGAAGAAAAAATAGCAACTGCATGCTCCCAGTTTAGCCCTGTTAGCTTTGCATATCCCATTCAGGAAAAAAATTAATAGAATTTTAGCTTGCATTTTCAGTGAACTTTGAAATTATATCTGTATTTGTTGATCTCTTCTTGATTTTGGTTTAATTTGACAGGACTGTGAATTCTTGCCTGTAACATTCTTTTACTAGCAAGATTATCGTTCAAGAAATAGGGAGAGTTTCTTACCATAAATATACTTGTAAAATCTTTAACTGGCAAAAAAAAAAAAAATCGAGGAATTTTCCATGAGTGTATTACCATATTGTTTTTGCAATTTCAGACTCTCCAAAGCCATATTTCTGTACGTAATAAAGCTACCCTAACCTGGAATTCTTGTGAAAGCTGTGATTTGTAGTTACACAACTCTGCAGACATCTATGGATAAGCTGTCAGGGTTTGTGCTATTTAGTGCTGGAAGTATTCTTTTCTGCTGCCTGTTAACAACTATCATTTTCTGATGTTAATACTTAGCAATCAGCTACTCTTTGGTGGAGCATAGGGCTGTGTTTGAAATGCACATTTATTCACAATGACCTCTTGAAAATGTGATTAGAAATTAGAAAAATTAAATCTCAAGTTCAGCTCTCTGATCATCATCCAGATGACCAACATGTTATGGAAATTTAATATTTTTGGATGGTTTTGTTATAGCTATATCAAAACAGATATTACAGAACTAGTGAAAAACAGAGAAAGTAACAGGAATGAGGACAGGTGTGAAATACTGACTATACGGTAAACCATATGTTAGAATAATTCTTCAGTTTGGAATATCATACTGAGACAGGATGGAGGAAGAGTAAAAAAAAATCTATAAAGTTCAAGGAATTAATTACTGTAGCAAAAATTCTAGATCTAATGAAATCAGTAATAGGAACATTCAGCAAAATTATTGTGTGTACACTTGATACTAGCAAAAAAAGTCATGACTTCCTCCATACCTGCAAGGTGTGTAACCTAGAGGTATGAAATGCAAACATCTCACATACTGCCCATTGAGTTTGGGCATTGTTTGGTACAGCCTCCTCACCTTCAATGCAAATACAACAGATGTGTTCCAAGACTGTCTGCAAGGCTGTATTGGAACTGCTGAATCACTGCCCGAACCTCTGGTTGATCACTTGAGGTGAACAATGAGTCAGCCCTGGGAGCACAGGTGAAGGCAATTCACCTGTGCTGCTAGAAGGGGTGGAGCCTGGCTCCACCTTTCCTAGACCCCATTTAAGAGCTGACTATGAGTGGGGAAGGATCTCTTTCTGAAGATTCCTGCTCTTGGAGTTTTTCAGTGAGCTTAGGATAAGGATAAGCTCTCTATCTACTCTTTTTGGTGTAATAACCCGCTTAGCTAAATTCTCTTGCGTATTTCTTAATTATAGCACCTGTATATTCATTGATTATATATAGGCTAGGCAAACTTGAGTGTCATGTACTGCAGCAATTATGCAAGTTAAACAGTTCTGTAACTGCAACCACACTGCTTCTTAGTGTGGGTAACTTGCTTTGTGCTTATTAGCTTAGGAATGAAAGTCTGTGACTGTACCTACATGGACTATAATAGGCTCTTGCCTCTTGTGTCACTTAAAGCTCTACTGCTATTCTAACCATTCTAATTCTGGCAGTATTTTCTACTCAGATGAAATTCAGTTTTTCTGGAGAATAGATACTTTCCTATTAGCAAATCTCCTTTTTAAAACATTCACAAAATAAAACAGTACTTTTGGCAACATAGGCTCTTTATGCACTAGAAATGAAGTGTGGAAACTGTTGAAAACTTACTTTTTATTGTAAATATTTTGTATGTTTCTGGCAGCACACTTCTTGGTGTACTAGACAATACATTTTGAGGAAACCGCTAAAATTTCAGGACTTCAAAAACAGGATATTTAATATAAGTGCTTTGCCAACATTTTTTAAAGGTGACTCTTATCTGAACTTCTAGTAATACTAAGTGTTCCGGTATCGGTTGCCTCTCTCTTCCTGTTGATTCTTAGTGAATTTCACTAGCTTCCACTCCATTACTCTTGCTAAAAAGAGTATCTTACAGTTTCTCTGATGGCTGAATGTATTTTCAAGCTTTTGTAACTTTGTCCTGAATAACAAAAACTCAGTAATGCATTGCATCATTTTATCACTTGCAAATGACAACAAAACCTATATTTTTTCTTATTTTTCTAAAGAATTATCCCTCAGGTAATACCTTCTTCTCTGACAATCTCTAACAAAAGATCTTCTCCTACGACTTAGTATCCCTGATTAATTGTAATAACTTTAAGTATCAAGTATTCATTGTGAGAATATCCTCCATGGCTTTGTTGAAGCTCTGGAATTTCACATCAGTGCTGCAAAAGCTTGAGCAGCAACAGCTGATTCTCATGACCCCCACACTGATTTCTGATATGACATGGATCAATATCTCCTAGTAACTAGGATAACAGTGTCAGTTAAAAAAAAAATGTTTCACAGTAGATCTATATAGACTAGATACAATTCTGGTAACTTAGGATAAGCAAAAGTAAGTTTAGTTGTAAAGAACTCCATAAAAAAATTAAAACTTATTTCAGGCAATTCTGGTAAAAGGTGTGTCACAAGAGCTGAAAAGAAAAACTTAATTTACCAATAAAAGTAACTGGGCTTCAACGTAAAACCTTGCAGTGATGTGAAACTTTCTCGCTGTTTATTTACCACACAGCAGTGTGCTAGTCAGCTTTTCTTTGTTTGCTAGTTAAATCATGCACACCAACGCAATACCATAGGTAGCCCAAGGCCCTCGGAAATGAGCTGTTCATTACACATTGTTACATATGCATGGAAAAACTGAAACTGGCAAAGATAAATCCTCATCTTGAATGCCTGACAGAAAGCCCGCCTGTCCCATTAACTTGTTTACATATAGAGAAAGCTTGTGCTGTGTTGACCTGAAATGCAAAGTTTGTGCCTATAGTTTTGTTGAATATCTTTCTCTCTTTCATGTGCAGTTTTTATTAGCATCCACAGTTCTGCCTGAATAGAAATAAAAGGGGTTTTGTAGCATTGTTTGGCACTGTGAGAGCAGCAGAGACTTTTAGGTTCTTTGATGAGAGACAGCAAAATCCTGTGAAGGATTTGTGATTGCAGGTATTTGTGTGCATTTGTGTGCATACCTGTGTGTGGCCTGTGTGAATGCAGAATGTCATTTGCTCTAAGGTGTCTCTAAACCACTCTTCTGCCATGCAGAAAAATCTCTTTACTGTAAGTGAGCAGAATGGTTACTTGTCTGTAATTTTGTGGTTCACTTTGGCCCTAGTGAACCTTCTCTCCAATTTGTCTACATATTCTTCATAGCAGTAGCCAGACATCTTCTCACATTCTCTTCAGTACAAGCGGAGCAGAGTTGAAATGGGCAAGGCACTGGAAGTACACTACTGCTCTATTGCTCTTTGTTCAACAAAACAACTGCTTCCTATTCCTTCACTCTGGCCACTTGCTGAGGCTGCTCCTCCACACAAATCCCTGCCTACTGCACTCAATCCCCCAGTGCATTTGTACTCCCTCTTATGGTGCTACTTTTCCAGCACATTTTGCTGATTAAAGTTGTGGATTCCTTGGATGTTGCGTGGCTGAACTTAGAGAACTAAACAGGAGCTCTGCTTCATCATCCATAAAAACACTGAGTTTCTCTATCCTGTCATACTATTTTTTCTAAACAAATACATAAATAAAACTGACACAAGCTAACTGCTCAGAACTACCCTCTTGACATAATTGCTGTAAAACTGTGGAACTGATTTGTTTAATGCTTTCTTTTCTCATGCACGCTCACTGCGCATATTCACTACTAGCAATATGTAGAATTCATTTAACTGCCAGTGCAAGCAGTGTTATACTCCACTGTTAATCAATACTGTACAGCACACTTAATTGTAAATCAACACTATGCAGCTGTTTTTGAAATCTCTATCTATAATCAAAATGTTTCTGGCATATAAAGTTAACCAACAAAAATAAGGACACATAAAACACTTAAACTGTCAATGCTTTGAAAGTTAAACTTGTCCGTTTTGGAATCTAAGATAGTTGTTACCTATTTTATTATGGATAGTCAAAAGGACTAATTCCAAGCACAATGCATACTGTTTGACTTTCATGTAATTTCTTTATCGTGAAAGTGGCATCTTATCTCCATTTTTCTGCTAGAGAAACCATGATCAAGGGAAGATAAATTACTTTCACTATGGTTTGAGAATCTTGCTGGTCTAATGACTTCTCATTAATGAGTATTGCTTCTAGTTTGGGAAGGAATATTGCTCAAATTCTTTTAATGTATTTCTATTAACCACCTCTAAGTTGCTTTGAAAACCCCTTAGGAGAGGGGTGGTCAGCAGGGACAGGGAGGTGATTGTCCCTCTCTACTCGGCTCTTGTGAGGCCCCATCTGGAGTACTGTGTCCAGGTGTGGAGCCCTCAGTACAAGAAAGACATAGAGATTTTGGAAAGGGTCCAGAGGAGGGCGACTAAGATGATCAGGGGGCTGGAGCACCCCTCCTATGAGGACAGGCTGAGGGAGTTGGGCTTGTTCAGCCTGGAGAAGAGAAGGCTGCGGGGTGACCTCATTGCAGCCTATCAATACCTGAAGGGAACCTACACCCAGGAGGGGAGTAAACTCTTCAAAAGGGCTGACAATAGCAGGACTAGGGGAAATGGATCCAAGTTGAAGGAGGGAAGATTTAGGTTGGATGTGAGGGGGAAGTTCTTTACTAGGAGAGTGGTTAGGCCCTGGAACGGGCTGCCCAGGGAGGTTGTGGATGCCCTGTCCTTGGACGTGTTCAAGGCCAGGTTGGACGGGGTCCTGGGCAACCTGATTTAAATGTGTATGTTTGGTGGCCCTGCCAGGCAGGGGGGTTGGAACTACATGATCCTTGAGGTCCCTTCCAACCCGGGTGATTCTGTGATTCTGTGATTCTGTGATTAAGCATGTGGACAGAAATCTCAAGTTCTTCTCTTCCAAAGCAGCGTGCCTTTATATTCCGCTACTGCACCAAGTTATTCACACAGTACTTATTTTTGCGGGTGAGGAAGAAGGAGGTGAGGAAGAGTTCAGTTCTCTAGGGAATTGATACTGATGCTTACATATCCCAGCATGGCACAGAGTGCAACAGACCATGCTATGTTCTGGAGGAACGTCATCAATGGTTTTGATGGAATTCTAGGTCTTTTATCATTTACCTCAATGGAGGTGCATGTCCATCTATATATAATGTGGTCTATGTGCGTAGCTTCAGACTGACCACACTTTTATTCTAGATATTTGTTTCTGGCTCAAAATCATGGAGAACATTTCACCACAGAGAATCAACAAAGTAGAGGCCTCTGCAGATAGCAGAAGACTAGGACTGAATGTCAGTAAGGGTTCTTCACTGAAAACTATTTCTACCTTTCTGAAATCAGGGACATAATTGCCATCTACTTTTGTATGCTGGCAGGTAGCATTCTATCACATAAAAGTTGCAATTACACTGTCTTTGTTTAAAAAGTCATAAGTAAGCTGCTCACTCTCCTGGCATCCAGGTACTTGCAATGGGAGTCTGCAGCTCTGAGTGTTACAGTACTGTCGTCACACTGCTGGTGTAGCTTGAGTCAGTGCAGCTGAGGTCCTTGGAGTTAGGAGAGTCTGCATATTTGAGTGGGATGAGATAACTTTCTTCATAGCACCCATGCAGTGTTCAGCTTTGGATATGTGTCCAAAAGTGTGTCACTAACACATCTGTGTTTTGGCTGTTGGTGGGCAGTACTTACACAGACTTGAGGACTTCTCTCTTTACTACTCTGCTCTCTCAAGTTGTGCCAGCCCAGGGCATAACCTGCACTGACACTGATGAGGGGAACACTTTCAGAAAGGAAAACTTTTTCATTTATATCAGCTCTGCACTGAGAATAGATGTGGCTCATCAAAATGCCCTTCTTCCTTCATAAATCTTAAGATCATAGAGTTGTTTGTTAAAGCTCACAAGAAATTCTCTTGAAGTATACTTCCAACAGCACAAGTGGCAGAAATGGTGAAGTAGTTGTCTCATTTAATTAGGTCCAACTTTTGCTACAGTTAGTTTCTAAGAAGTCAGAAGAAAATGCAGCAGAAGTGCAGATTTCCTGATGCAGTTTCTGCACAAATGACATAGTAAGCTTGAGATGGGAGCTGTGAGAAAAACTCAATAGCCCAAAAATATGAATTCATGCATTCAGCATCTATTAATTTTTCACTCTCCAGAACAGTGACCGCTGCTCAAAAAAGAACAGAAGGGTAGACTACTACCTGTTGTGCAGTAAGACATTAAAAAGAACTTACATTTTAGGAAGCATTCCTGCGTTTGTGAAAACAAAGTAGGTAAAATGGTCACTGGAGTTCTTCTCCCTCATGCTTCCCAGTAGCCAGTATAAAAAAATTGGGTGGAAGGAAAATGTGGAAAGAAGACAGTGACAAAGGAAGATAACATTTTGACATAAGCAATTCATGAGTTGGTTGGGGTTTTTTTTGTTTGTTTGTTGTTGTTTTTTAATTGACATGACCTCTGGAACAAGATGAGCATAATGTGCCTGAGTCTAGCAAACTTCTGTGTAGAACCTTCACTCTCCTCTATGGAATTCTATTCAACGTTACCTGTTGTTCTGTCATGGCTGCATCTGAAGGACACTCAAAAGCTTTTTATGGACAGACAGATGAAACAGGCAGTCACAGTATCTGGCTGCTGTGCTCTGTACTCTGCTGCTAAACAAAAGGTATTTGTACGAGGTCACTATGTGAGTATTAGTTCAATAATAAATACATTTTTCAGTGTCTGAATGTTCAGGGTTTTCATCACAGTGCAGATCAAAGAGGAGTGTCCAAATTCAAGCCAACACTTTGAAACATCATCATTTGAGGAGAAAAATAATTTTTGTCATCTGTTGTCTAAGCAACCCTTTTTCATGGGAAGAAACCTCCTGATATGTCTGACAATTGCCAGGGTGTCAAATGCTCATTATTGCTCTCTTTAATCTTAATCACAGATCACTGCATTGAGCTTTGTTATATCTCTGCATAATCGGTATTATGTGAATGAATCCTGTTCTGTTTGTCCTTCGAAACTGTAGTCTTCTAGTGTTCAAAGATTAGCTTTCTCAGGGGTGCTTGCAATCACTTAAAATTTGAAGCGCAAAATAACAGAAGACAAGCATCTTAGGACCTAGAAAGTTGATTGGTCTGCTTTTCCATGGAATTATAGATTTTAAAGTTGGTCTACATAGTTCAGAATCTCACAAGAATGTAATGTCAACTTCTAGGTCCATAGGGTACTTTCACTGATATTTTCTCCATGGAATTTATATTTTGATTCTGAAGCTGCCAACATTCTGTACTTATTCTCATCTCTGTGTTGAATTTTAGGATTTGAACTACTTCATGCTAAAGTACAGAATATCTTAGAATAATATTATAGAATAAAATTTTAGAATATTTTAGAGAAGAGTGGAGTAGACTAGACTAGTCTAGAACGGAATAGAACAGTTTAGTTGAACAGAAGGGCCAGGATTGGAAGGGACCTCAAGGATCATGAATCTCCAACCTCCTTGCCACATGCAGGGCCACTGATCTCCACATTTGATACTAGACCAGGCTGCCCAGGGCCCTGTCCAATTTGGCCTTGAACACTTCCAAGGACGGGGCATCTACAACATCTCTAGGCAGCCTGTTCCAGTACATCACCACTCTCTCTGTAAAGAATTTCCCCCTGACATCCAACTTAAATCTCCCCTCCCTCAACTTAAAACCATTTCCCCTTGTCCTGCTGTTATCTTCCCTTTCAAAGAGTTGATTCCCCTCCTGTTTGTAGGATCCCTTTAGGTGCTGAAATGCTGCAATGAGGTCACCCCGCAGCCTTCTCCTCTCCAGGCTGAACAAGCCCAGCTCCCTCAGCCTGTCTTTGCTGGGGAGATGCTTCAGTCCCCTGATCATCTTTGTGGCTCTCCTCCGGACCTTCTCCAACAGCTCTCTGTCTTTCTTGTACTGGGGGCTCCAGACCTGGACACAATGCTCCAAATGGTCCTCACAAGAGCAGAGTAGAGGGGGGCAATCACCTCCTTGTTCCTTCTGGCCACCCCTCTTCTGATGGAGCCCAGGATACCATTTGCTTTCTGAGCTGCAAGAGCACACTGCTGGCTCATGTTAAGTTTTTTATCTATCAAGATCTCCAGGTCCTTCTCCGCATGGCTGTTCTCAAGGACCACTCCTTCCAGTCTGTATGGATGCCTGGGATTCCTCTGGCCCAACTGCAAAACTTTGTACTTTGCTGTGTTGAACCTTGTCAGGTTCACCTGGTCTCACTTTTCCAGCCTGTCGAGATCACAGAATCACAGAATCACAGAATCACAGAATTGTAGGGGTTGGAAGGGACCTCCCGAGATCATCGAATCCAACCCCCCTGCCAAAGCAGGTTCCCTACACCAGGTAGCACAGGTAGGCATCCAGGCAGGTCTTGAACATCTCCAGAGAAGGAGACTCCACCACCTCCCTGGGCAGCCTGTTCCAGTGCTCTGTCACCCTCACTGTAAAGAAGTTCTTGCGCATGTTTGTGCGGAACTTCCTATGCTGCAGTTTCCAGCCGTTTCCCCTTGTCCTGTCTCCACTCACCACTGAAAAGAGTCCGGCCTCGCCATTCTGCCCCCCACACCTTAGATATTTATAGACCTGGATCAGGTCCCCTCTCAGTCTCCTTTTCTCAAGGCTGAACAGACCCAGTTCACTCAGCCTTTCCTCATAGGGGAGATGCTCCAGGCCCTTCACCATCTTTGTGGCCCTCCGCTGGACTCTTTCCAAGAGATCCCTGTCCTTTTTGTACTGGGGAGCCCAGAACTGGACGCAGTACTCCAGATGAGGTCTTACCAGGGCAGAGTAGAGGGGGAGGATCACCTCCTTTGACCTGCTGGCCACGCTCTTTTTAATGCACCCCAGTAAGCCATTGGCCTTTTTGGCCACAATGCTCACTGCTGGCTCATGGCCAACCTGTCGTCCATCAGGACACCCAGGTCCCTTTCCGCAGAGCTCCCCTCCAGCAGGTCATCCCCCAACCTGTACTGGTGCATGGAATTATTCCTCCCCAGATGCAAGACTCTACACTTGCTTTTGTTAAACCTCATCCGGTTTTTTTCTGCCCAGCTCTCCAGCCTATCCAGGTCTTGCTGAATGGCAACACAGCCTTCAGGCGTGTCAGCCAAAAATCAGAGATCCCTCTGAATGGCATCCCTTCCTTCTACTCTGTTAACCCCACCACTCAGCTTGGTGTCGTCAGCAAACTTGCTGAGGGTGCACTCGATTCCGTCATCGATGTCATCGATAAAGATGTTAAAGAGCACCGGTCCCAAGACAGACCCCTGGGGAACGCCACTCATTACCAGCCTCCACCTGGACACAGAGCCATTGATGACCACCCTCTGTCTGTGGCCTTTCAACCAATTTCTTATCCATCGAGTGACCCACCCATCAAATCCACATCTCTCCAATTTGGAGATAAGGAAGGGGTTGGGGTCCATGTCAGAGGCCTTGCTCAAGTCCAGGAAAGTGACATTGGTCGACTTCCCCTTGTCCACCAATGCCGTCACTCCATCGTAGAAGACCACCAGATTGGTCAAGCATGACCTTCCCCTGGTGAAGCTGTGCTGGCTGTCTCAGATCACACACTTCAGAGATCAACTGCCAACTGCCTGATCATTTCAGGTCTAACCAAAAGCTAAAGCATATTATTAAGAAATTACCCAAACTTTTAGATTTTAGAGAGTGGATGTGATATATAACTTAAAATCATAGCCTGTCTCTTCTTGAAAAAATTCCTTCTCTTTGGCACATTCCAGCTTTGCCTTCATTCTCTTGAGTTTTTGTTGTCATATGTATATTGCTCCTCAAATTTAAGTAAGTACAAACTAAGTACATACACAGATGTCAGTCATTGGAGGTTGAAATACATGGTCCAAAAATACTTAGCTGTATTTATTTCATTCCCAAAAGTGATTACTGAATGTTTTGTACCATGCTGGTGTAAACAGCATCACAAGAAAATGTATTAGTCAGTGCCACATTTATAGTATAAGCTTAGTCTTTGGAACTACAGTGCTAAAATAGAACATTGGAAAATACATCCTACAGGGTTTCTATGTAAGAAAACATACAGATAGATTTTCTTGGCAAATTCTAACACTAACATAACAGCACATTAATAAGGTATTGTATGGTAATATAGGGCAAGTTTACAGAGCAAAATAGTTTGATTTAGGACAACAGTACCGTTCAGTATAACACTCATACTTCCCCTGTTCTGAGTGTTTTGCATACTTTCACTTACTCTATTCCTGGACTTCTAGCACATGTCTGCATCTTCCAGTGACTATGATGATCCAACCTCTTTTCCACTTTTGGTAGGAAATTCCTATTAGCTGATAACTAGTGTCCTTGGAATTAATTAGAATTTTTGTCCTTTAAATACAGACTTGCATTTGTAATACTTTGCTTTGAGTCAGGCATCATTGTGTGTTTTCAAACTTCTCAGAAGGGGCTACCTAAAAATTGTGTCATGAAGTAAGGCAGAATACAATCGACACACTGAGCAAACAGCTCAGTAACCTCCAGTTGTCCTCACTTCTCACAAATCCATCAAGTCTAGATATTTCCTACTTCTGCTTCTTCTCAACTGGCATTTTCTGACCCACTAGAACTTATTCTAGTTTTGCAAAAGCTTATCAACTGGTCTGATATAAAATAAATTTATAGAATGCATTTTTCTCCCTTTCTTACTTTCCCTCCTTTGGCTGGTCAAAACAGTAAAGATTCTGACATATGTTTTCAGTTGTAATTTATTTTGCTTAACTGTTGTTAAAAACAAATAGATCCGGTGAGTAAAAAAGCTTTTTGATGATTGACACTGTCTCCCACAACATCGTCATGACGAAGCTGAGGAAGGGTGAAATAGATGACAGGATGGTGAGATGGGTTGAGACTGGCCAAGATATGATCAGTGGCACAGAATCAGCTGGAGGTCTGTGTTTAGAACTGTTCCTCAGGGGTCAGTGCTGGGTCCAGTTTTATTCAACATCTTCACCAATGACCTTGATGAGAGGATAGTGTCCACTCTTAGCAAGTTTGCTGATGATACAAAACTGAGAGGAATGACTGACACACCAGAAGGCTGCGCTGCCATTCAGTGAGTCTTGGAGAGGCAGAAGTGTTAGGCAGAGAGGAACCAGATGAGGTTCAACAAAAGCAAGTGTAGAGTCTGGCACATGGGAGGAATAACTGTATGCACCAGTACAGGTTGGGGCATGACCTGCTGGAGAGGACCTGGGAATCCTGGAGTCCTGGTGGACAGCAGGTTGGCCATGACCCAGCAGTGTGCACTTGCGGCCAAGAAGGCCAGTGACATCTTGGGATCCATTAAAATGAGCACGGCCAGCAGGTCAAGGGAGGTGATCCTTCCCCTCTACTCTGCCCTAGACAGACTTGGAGTAGAGGGCCTGAAGTCCAATTCTGGGCTCCCCAGTACAAAAAAGACAGGGATCTCCTGGCAAGAGTCTAGCAGAGAGCCACTAAGATGATGAAGGACCTGGAGACCTCTTTTATGAAGGAAGGCTAGGCTATGGACCTCTTTTATGAAGGAAGGCTAGGTGACCTGGGTCTGTTCAGCCTTGAGGAAAGAAGACAGGGAGGATCTGATCAGTGTCTATAAATACATAAGGTGTGGGAGCCAAAGGGATGAGGCCACACACCCATTTAGTGGTGTGTGGTGATAGGGAAAGATGAAATGGCCACAGACTGAAGCATAGGATGTTCTGCACAAAAGTGCATAAGAACTTCATGGTAAGGGTAACAGAGCACTGGAACAGACTGCCCAGAGAAGTTGTGGAGTATCCTTCTGTGAAGATTTTCAAGACCGTCCTGGACACCCACCTGTGAAACCTGGTCTAAGGAGCCTGCTTTGGCAGGGAGGTTGGACTAGATGACTGCTAGAGGTCTCTTCCAGCCCCTACAATTATGTGATTCTGTGATTTTAAAAGAATGTGGGCATGGCTTCTTCTTCTGTCTTGCTGGCACAGCTTATATGGCTGTGCTGAGAAAATGCTTTTCTTGAAGAGGAGGTTGGAACCTGGATGTCCCCTATGGTATAGAAGATTCCCTCTCTCAAAGACAAAGTAAAATTTAAGGATTTTATAGATTCATCAGAATGATTCATCATGATACTCCGCAAAATCTTAGAAGTATCTTAGATAGTTGATGGTTTCTCTAATCCTTCACTACTGCAAGGAAAATTCCGTTTAGCATCTCTTCTCTAATTTGAATCTATACACTTTTATCATTCCTGCCAAAGAAAGTACAAAATCTTTAAGAACAATTGAAAACATATTAGGCAAGAATTTCAGCTTATTCAATCCAAAGGATCGGTTTACAAGGGGAACACTACAATCTTTTCATTCACTTAATTAAATTCACCGTGGAACAAGACATATAAATCTCTCATATAGGAGAGACATATAAGTCTCTCTCTTCAGAATACAGTTATTCCACAGATTCAGAAGTCTTACACCTTTTCTATTTGCTATTTCCTACACCTTTTCCTTTGACTATTGCTCATTTCATAATGTAGCTGAAAAAGAGAAAACAATTTAACTGGAGTAAATAAATCTCTAAAATCCTTTTACATTTCTGTATTTATTGCATGGAAAATGTTGGGATACAAATAGTTTAGATTAATGTCTATTCCATAGCTTCTTTTGTCAAAATCTATGTTTATTATTCAAATTTATCTAAAGCATGTTTTCAAGAGATATCTTACATTAGAAAAAATTAAAAAGTTAAAATAAAAAAAAACTAGCAAGAAATATAGATGGGCAAAAATAACCATTTGAGGTACAATCAAATGGTTGTTAGTGCCAAAGCAAACAAGCAAATTCAATATCAAAACTTTGTTTTTGTTCTAATAAATCATAACCTTGTTTTGAAAGTTAGTATAATCTTTGGGAATTTTTTGGAAGCTGATAGTAATAATATGTCCTCTCTTTTCTGTAAGAAAAATATTTTCTTCTGATTCTGTGGATTTCTACAGTATTTTATTTAGTATGCTTTCATATGGTGGGAGGAGAAATAGAATGGGATGATATAAAATCTTCCACAGTTTCTGTTAGAGATGTTGTAAACTGCTTTGGGCCAGTTTGGCCCAGTCCTATGACTAAATGGGGTGGGGGCACCCACAGAATCACACCCTGGTAGAAGGCGAAGGAAGAAAGGGGAAAAGACAGGGAGCTAGGCCTAAAAACCAAAACAGTGGCAACAAGCTAAGGGAGAAAACTAATTTACTAAATGAATGCAAGAGAACATAATATAGTACAATATAATTGCAATTGAAGCTAGAAAATCAAATTGAATGAGAGAGGGAGACAAACTATTCAAAACCAAAGGCCTTGCTCTAATGCTAAAGGCAAGATGGCTAGGGAGCATACACCGCTGGGACAAGTAGTAAAATAAGGGGCAATCTTGTGACTTGCAAGCAGTTTTATCTTTCCCTATAAACAGAAAATGGAAATGGAACAGTAAAAGTCATGTAGTTCTTCTCTCCTGAGAACCAGGTACCTGGAAATATTGACAATCCATGGAACTGGACCACCAAATCTTAAACTCCCACTGCACTACATGATGTTATGATGTGGAATACAGATAATAAAAATCATAAAGCCATGATATATGTATTATTTTAAATATCTTTTCTTTGTGGAATACAAGTATTCACCTGAAGTTTAACATACACCCTTATGAGCAGCTTTATGTAGACATAATCAGTATGTTCTTATCGTGACTTTAACATTTGTAATTTTCTCCCGTATCTTAGAATCACAAAATGATCAAAGAAGCGTTTAGGCAGAAGATTCAAGATCACCAAGTCCAACAATCAACCTGACTACCAAGTTCCATCGCTAATCTTTTTCTCTAAGCACCACATCCACATGTATCTTAAATGTTTTACAGAACGGCAACTCCACCACGTCTTTGGGCAGCCAATTCCAATATTTTATCACCCTCTCCATTAAGAAAATATTCTTAATTTCTAATGTAAACCTTTACATTAGAAAGGCTTAAGAGGTCTATGCCAACCTCTCAACTTGAAGTCCACAAGGCTACGTGCAAGATCCAGCAGCTGTGTTTGGCAGTCCCAAGCACAAATTCAGACTAGGTGGAAAATATCTTGAGAGCAGCCCTGATGAAAAGGATTTGGGAGTTTCAGTTGATGAAAGACACAACATGAACCAGTAATGTGTGCTTGTAGCTCAGAAGGCCAACCGTATCCTGGGTTGCATCAAGAGAAGTAAGTGACCAGCAGGTCAAGGGATGTGATTCTGCCTCTCTACTCTCCTCTTATGTGACTTCATCAGAAGTACTGTGTCCAGTTCTGGGCTCCCAGACACTAGAAGATTGTCTAGCTGTTGGAGTGGGTCCAGAACAGGGCTTTGAAGACTATCAGAGAAATGGAGCACCTCTGTTATAGGGAAACACTAAGAGAGTTGTGATTCCTCAGCCTGAAGAGGGAAGTCTCTGAGGAGACCTTACAGTGGCCTTCCAGTACCTGAAGGGGGCCTACAGAAAAGCTAGAGAGGAACTTTTTACAAGGACATGTAGCGACAGAGATGAGACATGGGAACGAGTTGCCCAGGTATGGATGCCCCTACTCTGGAGGCATTCAAGGCAAGGCTGGATGGGTCTTTGATCAATCCAGTCTGGTGAGAAGTG
Source organism: Lagopus leucura (assembly GCF_019238085.1). Classification (NCBI taxonomy): domain Eukaryota; kingdom Metazoa; phylum Chordata; class Aves; order Galliformes; family Phasianidae; genus Lagopus; species Lagopus leucura. The sequence continues at coordinate 14,019,850 of NW_024962272.1, forward strand.
TCCCTGCCTATAGAAGGGGGATTGGAACTGGATGATAATAAATGCTCCTTCTGACTCAAACCATTCTATGATTCTATGATAGAATAATGTAAGAATGAAACAGACTTCTAGTTTCTAATTTCTAATGGTAAGTTAGAAAACTGGTAAGCTAATTCCTAATTAAAATGCCAAGAAAAAGTAATGGAATCGTAGAATCACCAAGTTGGAAAGGAGCTACTTGGAAAGATCATCTAGTCCAACCATCCTCGCATCACCATTACTACCACAAGCACTAAACCATACCTCATAGCTTCTCATCCAGTCGCCTCTTGAACACTGCCAGGGACAGCAACTCCACCACCTTCCTGGGCAGCCATTCCAGTGCCTGACCACACTCTGAGAGAAAAAAATCTTTCCTTATGTCTAATCTAAATCTTCTCTGGCACAACTCGTGGCCATTTCCATATTTGTTACCTAGGAGAAGAGGCCAAAGCCCTCCTCATCACAGCCTCCCTTCAGGAAGTTGTAGAGTGCAATGAGGTCTTCCCTGAGCCTTCTCTTTTCCAGACTAACCAATCCCAGCTCCCTCAGCCACTCCTCATAAGGCTCGTGGCCTTCTACTTTTGGCATATCTAAAAAAAAATCTTTCTTGTTATCTTCGAATTTTATCCTGCAAGGTTAAATGCTAAGAGGGCCTTAGGCTTCCTTGTTACATTCCTACAGGCCCTGACAACATTCGTATATTCTTCCCAGGTGGATAGGTCCTATTTCGATATTTAACGAACATTCTTCTTTCCTTTTTGTTTATCTGTGAGTTCCCTGCTCATCCACACAGGCCTCTTGTCACCTTTCCTCTCAGGGATGCAGCAATACCAATAGTTCAGTGGTAAATGAATACAGATGGAAAACCAAGGCTCTAAAGTGATTATTTGGTTAGCTCAGAAATAGCAGATGAATTATTGAGAAGAAAAGTTAGACAATGGAGCTTTCCCTCTTCCACAAAGTTATACTTACCCTTCACTACCTTCAACCCCATAGGCTACCCCTTTCCCTCAAAGCTGGAGTACAGTAAATTGTTCTAGGTCTTAAACCAAATTGTCATATTTGGCATTAATTTAATTAGCTTTGGCAAATGCTTTTTAGTGACTCATGGGAGAGTTCTTTTGGTCTCTTTACTAACAGATGTATCATTTCCTGGGCTAAAAGCAATGACAACAGTGTCACATGGCTATAAAGTAGGAATTTGTTACTCGTAGTCCAGTAAAAACAACTTCCCTGAAAATAATAATAATAATAATAAAGGACAAATAAAATAAATGTATTAGATAAGATGGAAAATACGTACTAGCAGAAATGTTTAGTCATAAAGGTTGGATCCTTTATCACCTACCTAAACTTTGCATGTTGAAGTAGAATTCTCTGTGACACAATATTAACTAAATTACCTCAGAAAGCAATGATTTTTTGATGTGAAAATAAACAAACAAAAGAAGCAAACCAAACCGAACCTCCAGTGGTCAAATCTACCTCTTCATGTTACCTATATATGATATTGTAAATTGCACACAAACAAGCTTTTATAACTTCTCTCAAATGCAATTGCCTAGATGTTTCCTTGTTCATGTTACTACAGTTCTGCAGGTTAAGATGTAAGGAATTGTAAAGGTGAGTAGCAGTGAGTGAATAGTATTGCACTGTGAAGTAATACTGGCTGACCTGATGGATGGGGGTTAAATTTTACCCATTGCTTAAGGCTCACTAAAGCACTTTCGCAAACCACAGAAAGGTAGTGGTTGCATCCAGCGTGTGCAATGCTGAAATAAACTGTACCTGCTCCTATAACTACTCTGTGGTTATGGAGTTTGATTCCACAAGTCAGACCAAGATACTCTCCACAGTAATTTCTAAATCATGATTTGTTCATTCACATGTCCTTACTCTGCTATTATGCTTTGTTTCTGTAGCAGGGAAGCCTCTAACAGATATAAAAATAAGTTAGAGTCTACTAACTAGGATATAGTACTTTCTTTTGTTGATCCTCAGTTCTCCCTGGCCATCTGAAAGCAGAGGGGAGATGCATCTCTTGTTGCCAGTGAGAAAAGTACAGCAGTACCTGCATGCATCTTATTGTTCCAGGGCCCTGAAGCTCTCTTGGATCCTCAGAACAAAGCCATTTAAACTATTGGTGACTGCAGAATTTTCTGCCAAACTCCACTCCTCACAGTTATTGGTTCAAGTACAGCCTGACAAACATAGGTAAACATTCTCTATTCATTTCAGGGCGCTTTTGTAAACATTCTGAGATTTTTATCTTTCTAACTCAGAAAAGGAAAATTCTGTGAATGCTCAGGAGGAGACATTTCCAATGTGAGCATGTGTCTGGTCATTCTGAAGTATTTTTGAGATGCTTGTCCTCCTAAGGAGCATGGTCAAAACCATGTCGCTTGTGCCTAGCTGTACTACACAAATGGCCTTTCAAGATGTGTTACAAATATCTGGATGCCAATTGAAAGGAAGTACTCTTGCTGTTGATAGCCCGTGATTATATTTTTTAGATCTAGCTGAAACATTTTTTGGATAAGAAAAAATAATATAATGTTTTTCGAAAAATGTTTCAGCCAGTTTCTATTACTTCAATTTTCTAGTGCAACTAATCTATCACCTTTATCAGAACTAAATTCAACAAAACAAAATCAAAATGAAGGGAACGTACTCATCACTTGATTATAATTAAAGGTGGAGTTTTAGACCAGCTGCTACAGGGAGATATAATTTACACTTCCTAAATCAGCCAACCCTCCTGTGCCGGCGGGGCAATTCATCACTGTGGAGGGGCATGTGATGTTTGATGGGAGCACTCTGGCAGAGGACCCTGAGTAAACAACTTTGTGAACCATACTGGTCATGCCCCAGTATAGACAATGCTACCCACTCCCCTGCTCCTCTGTCAGTAACTTGGATTACACAGACAAAATACTGACATTATTTATACTGAACCAGACATTTTCAGCTGCAGCTTCCCTACACATCACAAGGTAGTAATAAGAAAATTCCTCAACATCAGATGCAAGTTTTCAAGCTACTAATAAAAGATTACACTATTCTGTGTTTTTAGTCCTAATTATCTCCACATAAGACGACAAAATAGGAAAGTTTTTTAAAGTTTTTAAAAAGGTTTTAAAGAAAAAGTGGACATGACAGTTAGGTGGCAGTTAAACCTGAAGTTGAAATCATCTCAGATATACTTCCATGGTGTTTATTGCTGATTTCTTCAATCCATTTCCCTTTTGTAGCAAGAAAATCTAACTGATGTATAGGCTACCATCCTGTAACATTAATTTGGGCTTTAATTAATAAAAGTTTTGTATTTCTCACTCAGTTCTTGACTATTTTTATGGTTTATATGAAAAATCTTTATGTTCAGTTTTGATTAAATATTCCTAGTTAAATCAAACTCTGAAATGTGAAAAATCTTCTAAAAATAATTTCATGGACATTGCATGTTCACCATTTTAAACCATGTCTAAGAGTTTATTTCCTACAAAATTAATGCTAATTTTTTAAATTTTTATTTTATTTTTACTCTGGGCAATGTTTAGCACAGAGGGAGTTATTCTACTAATAAAGAAAGCCAATTGTGATCATTACATTATCCATGATATATAAACCACTACCAGAAAGCATTAAATATTTAATTTAAATTCCCTGTAATTTGAATTATTATTGACGGTACATTCTTCCCCATCAGCAGCTGGGGAAAATGTGCCCAGTCTTTTGGAAAAGCGTGAAAACATTTTGTGTCAATGAAAATAAGTTGATTATTGATTTTTCTTGTATAAGCTGAAGGTGTGTAAGCAAGATTTCAATACTGTAATAAGATCCAAAGCTGAAAAATTTCAGAAGACTTCAGAACAAAAACTTCAGTTGGTAATAAATAATTGCTTTCCATAAACTGAATAAAGTTATAATACTCTTTTCAGAGATATTCTTTGATCTTTTTCTTTTTTTTTTTTTTTTTTTTTTTTTTTTTTTTTTTTTTTTTTTTTTCTTTTTTTTTAAACAAGGCATTTGCTTGAAGTTTAGAATGCTTAGGGTACCTGAAAAAGAGGACCTGAGTGTTTCATGTGAATTTATGGGCCCTTCAGTTCTTATCTAGTGTAATGACTTGAATCTTGAACAGTAATTCAGTCTGTTTATGTTATTTCCCAAGAATTTGTAGCTAGAAAGTTGAAAAGTTTATTTACAGATATTTATATATCTTATATATAAATATAATATAAATATTACAGATATTTATATATTATATAATATTTTAAAGTTAAAAGTTGAAAAAATTATTTACAGGATTTCTGGGAGTACCACATCGCTCATATTGTCTCCAGTGGATTTGTACGAATATTTGTTTCACTACTGTCTTCTGACCACTGTGTAGATAAATAAGATGCAGAGTTTTATCTTCCCTTTGTTAAAAGTCTAGGCTCCACATTTTACACTTACAGGTTCAGCTTTTAAAATCACATCCTTTGTGAATGCATATCAAACTCTGTAATGTGAAAGGAAAGCAATGACATTCACAATTGAATGTCATTGCTTTCCTTTCTTCTCTCTTTCAGAATCACCTAGTAATCCAAAATTGATAGTAATTATGGAAAAACAGTGTATGAATTGGTTAAAGAAATAATATAATTTATATGCTTATTAATGTTTAAATAGTATTAGATCATAAATAAAGCACTTAATATCCTTCACTTTTTACCAAATATTAGTAGTTGTATTTCTTATAATTTTTATATTTTTCCTTGGGAATACTGTTTCCATTGTACATGTTTCTGTTAAGGTATTGAACCTTACTCATGATACCCAACTACCATCCAACATGCACCTTATTTTTAGATTTCAGTACTCACACATTTACATTTTTTAGATATGCTTTTGACTTTGTTTTCAATCTCAAAATTAAATTTGACTTGCCTGCCTTTTTTTTAAATATGCAGACTGATTCCAACTGTAGTCCTCTCCTGTAACAGAGCAACATCTTTCCTGAAACCTTGGTTCTAGGTGGAGAGGTAAGTGTTGTTTGGTTGGTTGGTTTCTTTTTCTGTTTTTTTTTTTTTTGTTTGTTTGTTTGTTTTTGTTGTTGGTTTTTTTGTTTTTTGTTTTGTTTTGATTTTTTTGCAAGGCAGAGAGAGAGGGTGTTGTCTGGTTGGCTATTTTTTAAACAATATATCCTTCCTGAAGCATTGAACTGTTGCTAACAATTAAGATCAGTTGTCCAAATTCCTCACATCAGGGAAATTATACCACTGTTAATGAAGCCTTCAAATTGCCTTTCAGATTTTGCAAAGGCATTATTTCAAAAGACAGAAAAAAAGTAGCAAGGGCAATTCAGTGCTGTAGCAATACCCAGCAATGTAACTGAAAATTGAATTCATATCATCAGTTGAACTCAACACTGGAGTTTCCCACTCCAAGTGGTGGGAGATCTGAAAGGAAGATGAGGACTGTGTTGACCCTCTTAGGCATCAAGAATAATTCTGAGACACTAGGTTTAAGATTCAAAATTTAAAAATTAAACTTGAAAGCACAGGACAAATCACCATTCTCCTTCAATGTAAACAACATACACGTCTTTGTAGATAAACTTAACAATGGTGAATTTTATTTCTGCCAAGCTTTGAAAAATAATTTTTATTTTCCATTTCATGGTTCTGATCAGGTGGGAAGATGTTAATGTGAATAGTCACAGTAGACTATTCTGCCTATGTTGTTGGATAATCAAATTAAGTCTACAGTTTGTAAAGAATGTCAATTTGGAAATGTGTACTTTAGGATATGGATATAGACAGATATCTGGTATACAGCACAGACAAATTCTTCATTGCATATTTCTGTATCCAGGAATTTATATGTCTTCTGTGTTTATCAGTAGAAAGTAAAAATAACTCATTATCTTGATTATCCTTTTCACTATATGTCACTCATGTATGCAGATATGAACAGAACTCTAAAATGATACTGAAGAGTGCAAAATTTGTGACTGTTCTATGTTGGCACAGCAAGTAATTTTTTCTCCCTTTTTTGCTAAAATGTTGTTATATCTGGACTCTAGAGCAGATCTCTTAAAGAGCCATATAAAATTATATGCTTTATTGGATATGCTGAAATCAAAACAAACACAAAAAAACAAACCCTTTCTTCACTTTTGGGCCCAGACTTTCATCAGACCCTTTATTGTGGCTAGACTCTAAGAACAATTTTGTTCTTCCCAGATTCAGGCAAGCCTAGGTTGTTTTTTTGGCAGTTAAATAAGCAATCATCTCCTATCAAGGTCTACATTTTCACATGGAACAATCTTTGTCTGTCCCAACACTCAGCCAGTGCTCTTATTGTGGTAACAGATTTAAAAACAAAACAAAATTTAAAAAAATCAATAATCTTCTTAAAAGATTTTTAAGAAACATACAAACAAACAAAACTGCACTGTTAACAAAACAGCAGAGTTAGGCTTCTCCTTTAGAATTTTCATTGTGGTCTCAGTGGTTTCTCCTGAGCTAATTAGGATCTACCTGGGTTCACTATTTATCTTTTATGTTGGAGTTGTCCGTATCTTGAAATGGCTGAATCAAGAAAAATAAAAATGAACTGCCTTGTTTTAAAAAAGTATTTCTACCAAAAGCATAATGAAGATCACATCATTATGGGTGGGTCACATCACAATGCAATAATTTCAAGAAGTGTCTAAAATTGTATCGATAATACTTTTAGCACATATATAAACATAGCTGGGGAAAGTGCTAGGAAAGATGTGAGAACAAGCAGACCAAATACCTTATTGTACCAAGGAAATTACAAATACAGACATGTGGCAGTAATCTAAACCAGCTTTCATCCTGGTGTTAGCTGAAGTACAAACCATAACAGCCCTAGCAGGTAAGAGCGCAGGATCACAGAGGTAGGTACACAAAAGGGAGAATCTGATGAGACTTTGTGATTCTGAGATAATTACTTGCTTTTCCAATCATCATAAGTTAGAAATAACATGAATTAGAAATTAGAATAATAAAGATGATTTTGGAAGCTCTAACTAAAACTCTGGCAGCATAGAACTCAGTGCATCAGTTCTCCTTCATAGTAAAATTGGGATTTGTTGACAACAGTGTGTTGATTTATCCTAACCAACCAAGTTTTAGCATCAAGGTTTATAATGTAAATCAATGCCTCAGGATATCAATACCTTCTATAGCTAACTTACTATAGAAGTTGAAAACAAAAATCTGCAATTTTTTTTTGGAAATTTAAAAAAATTTTTTTTTTTTTTTTTTTTTTTTTTTTTTTGCTTGCTTTGCTATAAACATACGGGCTGTGCCAGCTCCAGTGCAGATCTTGGGATTATGTCACTGTTTATTCTCACATGTAATTGAATATCCCAAATGCTTGTTTCTATTGGTGGACTATTAAGCAATGACAGGTACAGAAGTGGGAAGTATTGCAATAGCAGGAACATGTTCTGAAAAATAATTAACATTACTATTAAAAGTTTTTGCCAAGCTATCCTAATTCCACATATCTTCCAAATAAGAAAACACTGCCAGAGCTTTAAGTAACAGCCTTTCAGTGTTGGTTGGCTGCTTCCTATATGTGATGTAATTGTGAATCATGATCTATCAGAAAGTTACTTAGTCTTACTAACAGAACAGCCCTTCTGAAAGTATTTTGCTAATCTTTTTTTGGGAAAAAAAAAAAAAAAAAAAGCTGAATTTTATCACTGAATGAAGTTTGAGGCATCCTTAGCTAAATAACAACTCTGTTTATCAAGAGATCAAAGTATGTCATTAGCAGAGTTTGGAGTGTAAACTTGTATCTTCACTCATAACATCCTGCAGATACATGGCAAATATTGTGACTCAGCAGACATTCTGACCCAACTCCAGTCCAGAGTATCTAATTGTCTGATACTTACTGAGTACTCCATTAAATTCCATTAGCTGTATGCAGTGTGGTCTTCCTGACCTGCACACTTGTTTACAGCAAGAAAGTTCTAACCACAGTTGAGGAAAGGTATACATATGAAGCTTTTCCTTTCTCTGAGTTGATACTCATGAAGTGTACTTGATGCATTTCTCAGAAGTTTAGGTTTTCTTCTGGTCTATGGTTTCAGCATACATCCTGTAAGTTGTTACATCAATATAATCCTTTTGAAAAAAATATTTTCCTCAGTTCTGCATCCCTCCTGGAAACAGATGCTAACTTCACTGCTCCCCTTGCTATGGACAGTGATGCTACTTGTGCAATCCATATGTGATTGGATAATCCAAACTCCTTTCTTCCCTAGAATTAACGGTTGAAAGTTCAAACAAGAAAAGATAGACAGCATGTTGGATTCCACTCCAAACAATACTGAAGTCTGTGAGGTCTGAAATTAGTCTGCATTTGAAAGGTGGGAGTTCCTTCCTTCCAAGAAGAGGCAGAAACAGGAAATGTCAGAATAGTTTGTAATGGAAATTATGCTCATGATAAGGTAAAAGTTTTAAGAAAAAACTGAATTGTAAGTGTATATGTTTATCATTTTTATTATGATAGGTTCATCACTTAAAATATTGTTAATACAAAAAATGATGCTTTTATGTCTATATTAGATTAAAAGGAGAGTATGACAGAAGGAATGTTCACTCCTCTACACCCCCTATTGCATATAGCTTTTATTCCTGGTGAAGTTTTTTATTTTCACTTCCCTTTCTCTTTTCCCTTTCACCCATTTACACAATTTTTTTTATCACCCTGTATCTTTCACAAGACTAATGTGGCATGGATCCATTGAAGGATTGCTTTCAAGCCTTTTTTCCTTGTCTATCTGTACTAGAACTCCCTCCATGCTAACTCACTGAGGTTAGGATGGCTTTCTTCTTGATTCTAAGCTGTGCTTTAATACTCCATCTTTTAAGTGGGAGTTGTTTATTAAGAAAAATGAGCAGACATTTCAAACCAAAATTGAGAACGTGCTTGACAAGAGGCAGAAAGGAGATATAAGATTGTTTGGTGCACTCTAGCTAAATGGGGTGTTGCTACTTCCTCTCACTCAACTCCTAGGTTGCCCTCCTAGATGCTGGTGTTAAATATCAGGCAAGTGCAGAGTGATTTCTTTTGGCTGCTGAGAAGGATTCTTCTGGAGCCTACGTGGCATAAAGAATGAAAGATGAGTTATCCAGTGCAGAAATAAACTCTATAGCTTACATTTCTAATCTGAAACCAAATCTTTAACACACAAATGCACTTGCATATAAACTTGTAGAGCAAAAGAATTTTAACAGTACTTATAAAGTTCAGATCCAGGACCTTGTGTGTTTCCTAGTGAAACACATCTAATTGATAGCAGTAGGAGCTGACTTTATGACTTCTAATAAAATTTAGATAAGAATCTTCCTCAGCTACTGAAGCCATGAAGATCTAATGCTGACACCAAATGTTTAATAATCATTAGGTTTTCTCATGGCGATTTTAATTTTTTTTTATTTTAACACCACAGAACAGCTTCAAGCCTTCTGTACTTGTCTGATAAGCAAGGAGCAAAGATGTTAAACTTAGGGATCTTAGGGTGCTAAATGTAAAGAGAGAGACAAAAGTCTGTGAAGATTAGAACTGAAAAAGTTGTTAATCTGATTGTGGAAAACTGTATAAATAACAATAGATGGCATAATAATCTCTCCACTAAAACAGCACACTCTTCAATAAATCGCACAGATGATATACTATGTTTTGAAGAGGCCAATATGGGCCATAATAAACAACCACAAAGCTGGATCTGTCACAGGAAATCCTCCTTCTGACAGCTACTTTGGTTTTGTGGCACTCTACCTTTCCACAATACTCAGCCTTCCGGCTGGTTTATACAGTGTAAAATTTACAAGCAGTACTAGTAAGTAGCTCACACAGCAGTGTCAGGGTTCTGATGAAGGCTGCACATCTTTTCTCCAACAAAAGCATTTGAAAGCAGATGTAACTTGCTCCACTTGTTTCAAATATGTTTTCCAGTTTGGTAACCTCTTGCTGGATAGCCTGCTTCTACTGCTGAAGGAGCTCTTGAACTGTAACATTCAGAAACAACATCTCCTATGTATTCCAGTGTCAAGACAGGGCTGACAGTCTCACTGGTAAGCTTTGTTCACTAGCCATCACAAAATAAGTGTTGTATACACAGCCAATGAACAGGAAAGGCAGAGCACTGAAATGGTAACTAACAGTGCCTCAGAAAGCAAGGAGAAGGGAGGGTAGGAATATTCAGGAATTACTGTAACACAAAAAAATACCAGGATCTCTAAAGCCAATACCACAATTAAACTGTACATCTTATTTTCCATAAGATTTTTGTTTTCTGAAAATTCCCTCAGTTCTACATTTGGAACACATCCTGGCAGATAAAATTTTAATATCATTTAAATGGAAAATGACCAGTTATCAATGCAAATTGCCTTTCAAGAATCAAAATACTTTCTTCTACCATCAATTTCCTTTGGTTCATACCATCAATAATAACTGTCAGAGAAGGTTCACTGGTGCTGTCAGCAAGTGCTATTTTTAGTGACATGATGTCGAAGTTCAGGTCAGAAGGAAGAGTTGTCCTAACTCAAGATATACAGGATGAAACATGTGAAATAGGAGTTTCTCAGTCTGAAATTCCCTGAAGTCAGCATTATACAAAGTTTCATCATCAACTAAACCTTTCAGTCAAAGATCACTTCTGATTCAGATATTCAGATTTGTGATTCATATCTTGAAGAGTCTGTTTTCAGTAGAAAATTATTACTACATTCCATAATATTGCTGTTTAGAACACAAGATTAATGGGCCTATATGTCCAATTCACGAAATTCACTTGAAAGATATTTTTAAGACTTATAGTCACAGAAGGCACTTTCTACCTCTATAGGCAAAAGCATTTCCACAGTTTGGAGTATGACAGACGAATTTAATTTGGCTACAAGGAGATTATTTTGGACAATAAGTAGTATTTATGAAGGCTCTTCTGAAAATAATGCCTCCTATATTATGATGTTGGCCCACCATATCAAAGGCAGATGTCTGTCGGTAGTGTAGCAGTAGAGGCTGAAACTTCCCGCCAATGTTCTGCTACATTTTGTTGCTGTGCAACAGATGACAGCAAAAGGGCAGTCTGACTTCCATGTCAAGTGACGTACAGAGTAAAGTATAACCGAATTCCTCCATCCATTGGAGTTAACACTTGTTGAACTTTTGTGGAGACAAAACAGTGGATGTGAGCACAGTGAGATAGTGGGCTAGCGTAACAGCCTGAACTTTTTGAACTTCTGTAAGCATTAGTTATGATTCTTAGTCAGAGCCTTACTGAAAACTTTAACAATAAACCAGTGAGGGCAAGAAGGTCCTCCGTATTCTGTAAGGTAACTCGCATCTAATCAAGTGCATATGACTTCGGTACAGTCACCTAAACCAACTACACTTTGTATACTCTACCATCAAAAAAATATCTAATAATTGTAATTGCAACAGGAAGATATGTTTAGCACTATGTCTTACATCCAAGATTAGACTGATTATTTAAGAAGCTTGTAATGATTGAGTTGTATGTAAGTGCCTGCAGCAGAGTGAGTTGATAAAGGAGAGAGTCATACAACTGTTGGTACATGTAAGCACGCTATATGTTGTAGGTTTGTATGCAACTCCAAAGTGAGGAATTTTTTTAAAGTTGGCTGCTTCTGGAAGTTATCCATTTCTTTTCAGAGGACGTTTAGCGTTTCTGTAGAAACAGTACAATTTCTGTATTATCACTGAAAGATGAATGAACGTGTTGCCCTGTTCAATTGCAGACTTAGAGCTCTTAGAATGACAAAAGCATAGAAGAAAGAAACTATTCAGAAGACAAGAAACTAAGGAAACAGGAGCCTTCTCAGAATTCAAAACTAATTTTTGTTTGAGCTGTGGGATGACCCATGTACAGCAGCAAGTGCTCTGCATCACACATCTGGAAGAAGTCAGAAGGCAGGATAGGTTTGTGGAGTTTAGAACACAACAGAGAATGCATATGAGATCTGTGTATAACAAGTAAGAGATCATTAAGAATCATTTTTGAAATAGAAATTGTGATAGAGATACATACATTCACCACAACAGATAACTCTTGGGATAATCAAATGCCATTTGAGCCCATGTGTTGCTCAGCTTCACCAAACATCCTTTCCCTAACACTAATTTGCTTTAAGAAACCTAACTTATAAAAAGGTTTTATATGACATATTTTGTCTAAATTCATATTGAGGTGTCAAGTTGACAGGGGAGTAGCTCTACCAAAAACCTATCCAGAACAAAACACATATCTCAAAGAAAAATGAAGCTTTGTTTATGATTTTTCAAGCAAGTATTGCTAGAATAGTTTTCCATTAAATGGTCAGTCATCTTTAGACATATTTCTTTATGTATCATCTAAACTATGGCTATGAGCATATGGCTATGAGAACAAGAGCTGCAACATTTTTTCATTTGGCTTGGGGAGCAGATTAATTACGTTTGAGAGATTTGTGTGTGGTTATCTAGAGCTGTCTTCAAGGATCTCTTATGATACTTATTCTTTTTACAGCAGGGTACCACCATTTACTCCTCACTCTTACAGAAGCATGGACAAGCCTGTCTTTCCATGAAATCAGCTGGGCGTTTGGAGTTTGTCTACACTGTTCTTCCAATTTTCTTCAGATTACTAAAATAGTAGGAAGCATCAGACTCGTGGAAGAGAAGATGATAAAACTGCCTTGAGCATCTCCCTGATGAGAAGAAGCTGAGGGACCTGGTTCTGCTAAGCCTTGAGAAAAGAAGACCAAGAGGTAATCTTATTCATGTTTGTATAATTGAAGAATATTAGGCTGTTATATTCACAAAATAAACAAGAGAGTTAGGCAAAGTAGACTACGATAACAAAAGAGAATAAATGGAAGGCTTACCCTTATGAGGGGCTCACCCACAAAACACCAGTAGAGGCAATCTCCAGAAGACATCCTTCCCCACTGGCAGCCAGCTCTTAAATAGGTCTAGGAGGGGTGGAGCCAGGCTGCACCCCTTCCAGCAGCACAGGTGAATTGCCTTCACCTGTGCTCCTCTGGCTGATTCATGGCTTGTCTCAGGTGATCAATCAGAGGTTCAGGCCGTGACTCAGCAGTTCCCATACAGTGTTAATAAATATCTTAAGTGTGGGTGTAAAAGGGACATGGCCTACATCTTTTTGGTGGCCTGTGAGAACAAGACAAGGGGAAATAGCCATAAACTGGAGCATAGGAAGTTCTGCAACAATATGTGAAAGAACTTCTTCATGGTTAAGTTGATTGAGCACTGGAACAGGCTACCCAAGGAGGTTGTGGATTCTCCTTCTCTGGAGATGTTAAAGACACATCTAGATGTCTGCCTGTGCAGCTTGCTGTAGGGAGCCCACTTTGGCAGGGGGGGTTGGACTTGATGACTTCTGTAGGTCCCTTCTAGCCCCTACAATTCTGTGATTCTGAGATTCTGTGAAACCAGAAGCAGAGCTACAACAGTTGATGAAATGTACCTAGAAGACATCTGGATTCACACCCTGGTTCATGTCACCATGTAGAAGTTATCTTTGCACTCAAGATAAATAGCAGTGTGAAGCTTTCAGTTTTAGACACATTAATCATGATTTTAATGTATTTGTAACATTGTTTTCTCAGGCCTACCTTATGAATACTTGTTGGATTTACTCCATGATTTTTAACTGAATGCGTACTTACACTGTTCTGATTTTCAAATACACCTTTATGTGCAAGATTTTGTATTTACTGGGCTTTATTTTTCTACCTTCTTTTTTTCTGTTTTTTTTTGTTTGTTTGTTTGTTTGTTTTTTGTTTGGTTGTTGTTGTCTTTTCAGTGGGTAAATACTGCTTGTAACACTTGTAATAATAATACTTGTAATAATTTTAGGAATTCCTGAAAATGTAAATTTTAGTTATGAAATTGTAGAATAAGATTTGAAATCTTAATTAAAACATCATATACTGAATTTTTAGTATTCTTCCCACTCCCACTACAAGCAAGAAGCAGATGAAAAAAAAAATTCAAGAGTAAGAATTTCTTGAGAAGGAAGGAAAAAAAGAAAGAAAGAAAGAAGAAAAAAAGAACAAAAACAGGAGAAATGAAGGATTAGGATTAGTGTTAGGATTAGGGTTTTGATTAGGATTAAAGTTAGTTGGGATTTCGTTAGAGGTCAGAGTTAAGGTTAGATTTAGATTAGATGTTTGGGTCAGTTAGGGTTAGGGTTAGCATAATTAGGTTTAGGTTTGGGTTTAGGATTTGGGCTAGGATTAGTTTAGAGTTTAGAATTATGGGTCAGGCTTAAAGTTAGGTGTTAGTGTTAGGGTACTAGTTTTAGCATTAATATTAGGATTAGTTTATATGTATGTGCATATAAACATATGTTTTACAGTTAAAGTTAGGTTTATGTTTAGAGCTTATGTTTTCAGGTAGGGTTAGGTTTAGGGTTTAGAATTATGGATTCAAATTAGTGTCAGAGATTAGGGTATTTGTGTTAGAGATATGGCTAGGATTAGCTTTATTAGAGCTTAATTGGGGTCAGGGTCAGGTCAGGGTTAGGCTAAGGGTTAGGCTCAGAGTTCAAGTTAGGATTAGGGTTCAGGTTAGGATAAGGGCTATTAGGGTTTTGGTTAATGTCAGCTTCAGGGTTATAGTTAAGGGTTAGAATTAATTTTAGTGTTAGTCTTAGGGTTAGGATTAGCGTTAGAGTTTGGGTTAGTGTTTTATGTTATTAGTGTTTTGGTTATGGTCATGATTAGGATTCAGGATAGGCTTAGGTTTGGGATTGTTCCTGTAGGAAGTACCAGTAATCTTCAGGGGAATTTGTTTGCTTGCATCATGGCCTTAAAAATCTACTGCAATAAATTCTTTGTTAGTAGATGATTGCTATTCCCTATGATCTTTGAAACAAGGTCAAGGCCAATGGTATGATAATTACTGTCTTGTCACTCTGTGCTGGTGAGACCTCACCTAGAATACTGGATTTGGACAAGATGACCTTCAAGGGCCCCTACGAAATCAAATGATTCTATGATTCTGTATGAAAGAATCACGCTCTAGTAAAAGTTTCCACAAGGGGTTTTCAGGAATGTCTTTCTAGTTAAAACAGTCTTTACAGTTAAAACAGATGCTTTGTTCTCTTCCAAACCTAAGTAGTGATATCACAGAATCATAGAATCACCAAGATTGGAAAAGACCCACAAGACCAGCCAGTCCAATCATCCACCCATCACCAATAGCTCTCACTAAACCATGTCTTTCAACACAATGTCCAAACGTTCCTTGAACACCTCCAGGGTCAGTGACTCCACCACCTCCCTGGGCAGCCCATTCCAGTGCCTGACCACTCTTTCAGAAAAGTAGTATTTCCTAAGGTCCAGCCTGGATCTCCCCTGGTGCAGCTTGAAGCCATTCCGTCTAATTCTATCACCAGTTACATGAGAGAAGATGCTGAATCCCAGCTCACTAAAACCTCCCTTCAGGTAGTTGAAGGTCTCTCCTACATAATGGCATTGTAAGCTATTAAATTAGATGCCGTAAATTACTCACTGAGTTGGCACTATTTTCATATGGAATAAGTATTTGCATCTTGTGGAAGTACATTCTGGTGAAAAATTCCTGAACACAAAACAGTTTTTACTGTCAGGGTTAGTATCCTGTTTTATAATATTTTATTTCAATGGCCACATGAGCAGCAGTCATCCTTTAGTGCAGAACTTGCTGCGGACAGTGAGGACAGCAGCACTCAGTTACAGGTTTGTGAGTTGATAATTCTTAAATATTTCTGGAAATAAAATGCTTGAGTAAAAACCTTATTAGTTGCCTTGCTCTTTTAGTCATTCATTCAGCCATGAGTGGTGTCATAGTTTTATGATTATTGGTTATTGGTATTCCACATCAAAACATCATGTAGCACACTGAGATTATTATCACAATCAAGTATTATACAGTAAAGTATTGACACTCTTTATGGAAAATATAGTTAAATTTCCATGTTACAGATAGCTGTGAAGATTTTTATGAGCACAGCACACAGTTCTTGTTCACTGCTGGCCACCCAAAATTCAAACCTTGTGTCTGTGAGCATTGTCCAAATTCCCCTTGAACTTCAACAGCCAGGGGCCGTGCCCACAGCCCTGTGCAGCCCGTCCCATGCCCATCGCCCTGTGGTGCAGAACTGTCCCCAACCCCCAGGTGCCCTCCCCTCACACAGCTCCATGCCATTCCCTCGGCCCCTTGGCCCTGCCGCTGTCACACAGAGCAGAGCTCAGCGCTGTCCCTCCATTCCCTGCCATCAGGCCTCCCTTCAGCCTGCCCTGCTCTGGGTTTACAGACGCAGGGACCTCAGTCACTGCTCACACGCCTTGCACTAAGATCCTTCCCTATCTCTGCAGCCCTCCTTTGGACACTTTCTCACAGTTTTAGGCCTTACATTGTTGTGCCCAAACCTGCACCCAGGACTTGAGGTGAGGCCACAGCAGTGCAGAGCATTGGGCAGCAATGCTTGCTGAAAATAAAGGTGTATTGATACAAATGCTACTGATGGTAGCAATATCAAACAATATCAAACTTACTATCACTGTTTCCAGTCCCTAGCCCCTCAGTGCCTGATAGTTCTCCACAGCTGTTCTCCAGATTGTTTCCTTCTCTGCCTTTCTGTCAACATTTCCCATCCCCTGCTTGAATTCATGGTTATAAAGCTGTATTCTGCATGCATTTTGAACTTGGAATCATTGGTGCTCTCTCTTTTCACTTTTTCCAGAATTCAAATGGATTGAGTAATGAGTGAGAAAATTCATCTCGTAGTTGTATGGATTTCTTTTATTCTTACTTTTTTCAGATCTAATCTGGTGGTTGTGTTTTTTAATTGACTTGAGAGCTTATAAATCAGTAGTGTCAGAATGTCCAGGGTTTTATAAGGTCATGTCACTCCTTAGGCATCTCAGCATGGTTACTGTGTTTTACTTTCTGCTGAAATAAAACAAGAGAGGGGGACAATCCCTCCTATTCCAACCAGGGTATGGTTGGCCCTTTTGGCTCCAGGGTGCTGACCGTGATATAATCTGCTGTTGGCCAGAACCTCTCAGATCCCTTCCTGCAGGCTGCTTTCCGATGACTCATCCTGCAATCTCTACTTATAGCTAGGGCTGCCCCACTCAGGTACAGAATTAAGCACTTGCTCTTGTTCTTCTTCATGCTGTTGGTAATTGCCCAGCCTTGCCATTTGTCAAGATCTCTCTGTAGTGCCTCTCTACCCTAGAGGGAACCGACATCTCCTTGAGATGTTGTCCTCAAACTTAGCATCCACTGGAGTGCTGTATCCAGACACCATCTCCACATGAAAAATTTCCCTTATAGATAAAGCACTGGATCTTGTAGAAAGGGATGTGATTTAAAAGGCTTAGAGAACATCACTGATTCTATTGAATTGACTTCAAAATTTCTAAAATATCAAATAAAAGAATAAGAATCAAAGAGGAGTTGCACATCTTTTTATGCCATCAGCAAAACATACTTACCTGGTGTCTTTTCCTAGCTGGAGCTACAAAGCAGCCTCTAGGAGACTGTTGTTGCAAAGCATTGCCTGAATACATAGTGACAACCTTGCAGATGACAGTAAATACCCTGATTTTTTTTTTTGATTTTTTTTTTTATTTTTTGGCTGTTTCTCAGTATTTTAAAGTTACTCTTGCTGTAGTAGAAATATGGATGAAATATATTTTGGTTTATATTAAGGTTTTGGTTAGGACTAGGATTGGATTTAGGATTAGGTGTTAGTGCTGTGGCTAGTGTTAGTGATTATAGTTAGGTCTAGTTATAGTGTTAGAATTGTGATTAGAATTAGTTATTAGTCTTTTTGTTAGGGTCATAGATTATAGATTTTAGATAGGTTTAGGATTAGGGATATTAGGGTTCTATTAGTGCTAGGATTAGGATTATGGTTAAGGTTTAGGTTTACGGTTAGTTTTTAGGATCAGGAATTAATTTAAGGGTCTGAGCAGAGTATTAGGGTTAGTACTGGTGCTACAATTAGAGATAACAGAGTTTTTGTTAAGGTCATGTTTAGCTTTGAAGGTGGGGTTAGGGTTAGGATTATGGTTATTACTTTTTTGCTAGGGTAAGGATTAGGATTATTAAGGTTTTGTTATGGAGTGTTCTACGGATTAAAATCATGGTTAGGTTAAATGTTTAGCATTTAGGATTAGGCATTATAGTTAGGGTTAGGTGTCAGATTTAGAGTATTAGGGTTAGGTTTAGGGTTCTAAGGGTTAGCTTTAGGGCTAGAATTTAGGGTTAGTGTTATGGTTAGGGGCCATGGTTAATGTTAGGGTTTACGGTTAGCATTGCTGTTAGGGTTAGTGTTGCTGTTAGGGTTGTTGTTAGGAGTTACAGTTAGGGTTAGGGCTTACAGCAGGCATGTCCAACTCATGGTATGCAGGCTGCATGTGGCCCAGAGCAGCTGACAATGCAGCTTTGTACTATCTGCTCCCCACTTCCTCTGCAGCTCTGCTCCTCCAAGTGGCCTGGCCCTGCCCCATGAGCACACACAACCCTCAGCAGCATCCAAATGTCAGAGCACTATTAACGCTGTCTGAGCTGCAACCAGGGCACAGGGAGAGTGCAGCCTGAAATATATGCTGAGGAGATAAGTTCCTGCATCTGCTGCTTTTCTGTTGACCAGAGCATGAACAGCAACTAAACATTATTTGTAAATGATCTGGTATTTAGCTGACATAAGAACAACTAATTTGAGCCCAGAGCTAGCTTAACATTGTTCAAAAAGTATTTAATGCAACTGTGTAATTATTATCACAGTCCAGTATTATACAGTAAAGTACTGACACTCTTTATGGAAAAAATAGTTAAATTTCCATGTTACAGATAGCTGTGAAGATTTTTATGAGCACAGCACACAGCTCTTGTTCACTGCTGGCAAAAATGCATAATATTGGTGGCAATGTTGAAAAATAGTGTTCTGTAACTGAGAATTAGCTCTGTCAAATAGTGTTACTGTTCTCTTTGTATTCGTCATAGTTTCCATGGAAATTAATAGGAGGCATTACTTTAGAGTGATCTCAATTTTATAAACACTGTGCAAGGACTGCAGCCTTCCACTGTGTGTCATAAATTGAGTTATAAATTATCCTCTCTGCTGTTCTTGAGTCTCTAGGCCTATGTTTTGCCCAGCAAGAATCATTTTGTCTTTCCAGAATCTCTTCTCAGCACTTAGACTTTAGATAAATCTTTTTAGCCCAACCAAAGTGGACTTATAGGGCCCCGGCCAGAAGATTTTTTCTCTTTTATCTTGTATATGGTGAACAATATGCAGTATCGTAGAATTCAACAGTAAAGAAAAGGGATCCTAAATTCATACATAAAAAGACTTGTTACATGGCATTGGATTAGGATGCAAAGCTTAGAGCTGAGCTGCATATGTATCTGGTTCTGAACCTCCCTGAGCAAGTCTTGCAGGTGTAGCTGGTGTAAAGCTATTTGTGACCAAGTTCAAGAGTAAAGGAGAGAATTTTTTAATCCCTTCATATCAGTAAGAAGCTTGCAGTTACAGACAGTGTTACAAACTGTTGAACATGAAATGGATGATACAAATCTTCTAGGACAACTCCCTCATGCCCCCCTCCTAGCACACAAACAAGAACACAAGTTTAATGTGTGACACCTGCCAACCTCAACCTGTGATTCTGTGATTCTGTGGACAGTGTGATTATGAAACAGCAGTGGGGGATACTGCAGTGAACCGAAAGCATATTTTGGAGGGCAGAATACTGCTACCTAGAGAAAAAAAAAGTTGCCATTAGTGTCATGTTAAAAGTTTGAACTACTAATATTATAGGGGACCTCTGTCCATAGTGCCAGCTAAGCCATTTTTTTTGTTGTTCTCTGCTAGTAAGTGACACACACACACACAAACACATCCAAGGGGAAAAAAAAAAAAAAGAAAAAAAAAAGACAGAATGAACACTTAAAGTATCTGAAGAATTTGAAAGACGCTATTTAATACAACTCTTTTGTTTTCTGGAGAAGTCTGAGAAAAATCAAATTACAGACATTTGTCCTTTTATGAAACCAAAGGTTTTACAATATTGTTCATATAATTCTATATGGAAAAATATGGCTTTGATCCAAAAAGCTAATAATATAGACATAGAACAGAAAAGGCAAAGTATCAGAAGGCACGCAATAGCAAAATGATGTATCAGTGAGAATGAGCCTGTCTATTTCTCTTTACTTCAAATATGTTCTTTGTTTTTTTTCTCTTTCTGCATTAGTCACCGTATTAAAGAAAGGATTGAAAGAATTAATAGGCTAAATATATTAGCATTAAATGGGAAGAAAATGACTACCAGCAATTTGAAAAAACACTTAATTGACATGAAACTTGACTTAGCAAAAGCTGTACCTTTAAAACTAACCTTTTCTGAAAATTACTTGCTTGTTAAACAAATAAATTAGAGACAGAACATAAGGCATCTAAACAAGGAGTCCATCTGTAAAGATGACACCCCTTTATCTATTATGAAAAATAACAGGCCTTTACAATCTGCATTCTAGCTCCATCTGTAGGAAGCTTGGACATAAATAATTTTGTGAATCAGCAAATATGCATATGGATTTCTGTGTCAGCTCTGGTATTTCTTGCAGGTCTTTTTGAAAGCCTGGAGCTTACCCATTAGGCAACTAATTCTAGCTGCCCTCTGAAATCTTTTCTGAAGTGAAAGGAAAAGACAGAAAGGGAAGATGAGAAGGAAATAAAATTGAAATCATATTATATGTCATCATCCCAGATGTCTGAACTGCTTTATATTTATTTTACATATATATGCATTAAAAGTTACAATAAGGCCTTTTCTTTTTAATGCAGGATTTTGATTCTATAGGAACTAAGTACAAGTCTTTTCTCCTGGTCTCAATTCATGTGCTACTGCTCACCCTAAGAGACTATAGTTATGGTGCTTAGGAAAGTAGGCATCATAAACTGTCATCATTTGCAGATAAGAGTTTCAGCCTATCATTGGATACTAAGTTTAACCTACTCTTAAACTGGCTTGCTTGTGTGAGTTTCTGTTTTCTCTTCAACAAGACAGAGCAAAACGCAGACTGCAAAGCTACCTGAAAAAAAAAAGAAGAAAAGAAAAACAAAAGTCCACTCTCACTCAGTTGATGTGGCTTTTTGATATCCAAACTGACTCATTTAAAACTGAAGGCAAGCTGAAGGGCTTGATTCCAGGCACAGTTATTTTTATAGCTATACAAGGGGACTCTTCTGATTTATACACAATCTGCACTGACAGCAGAGGACTTGTTTTGTATAACTTATTCCTTAGACCTATTCACTTAGACAAATTATTGCAGCAATTTTTAGTCTAAATGTATTGTTAGATATTATACTATTTATGTCACAATATTGAAGAAATTTTCAGCTTTTCATACATGCGGACTAGCATTTATCAAATGAACTGCATGTGTTAAATGACAGTGGCTGCTTATGGTAGTGTATTTCCATTGAAAGTGGTATGCACACTGAAACAGTACTTTATTTTCTCTGCTTAGAGGCGCAGTTATTCCAAAACTATGAGCACTGAGTCAATCAGTACAAATTTCTCTATGGTCATTTGCAAAGGACTACATCCACTGCAGCTGATACAAGAAAATGACTGGTGTTTGTATGAAATTATTTTAACCAGTTTGGGCATGAATTATGTTATTTCTTTGCAGATTTCTATTTCTGCAGTTAAACTTGCCTTGATTTTGGGGTTTGTTGAAATCTGTCTTACATTCAAATTTTTAGCAGTAAATAATACACAGCAGTAAAAATTGATATTAGAATTTGAGTTTAGCAATGTGAATCTGGAGTTTTGAAATGAGAAAATAAGAATCAAAGGATTTTTTTTATTCCTTTGTTGCTCTAAGTATTCTTTATTCTCTGAGACAATTCACTCAACTTCCCCACACTTGGCTGCCTAGCTGTAAGTGCTTTGCTTTTCTCAGTATCTGCAGCAATATGTTACTAATTAAGTATCAGAGATGCTGTGACAGATGTGGTTAATATTAAGTAAAGTATTTGAATATATATATATATAATGAAGAAATTCTTGCAGCTTTGGTTGTATTCAGTTTTCAGTAGCAGGTCTATCCTATCACATACTTTGCATTAATATGTTTCAAACTTGGTAATATAGCAAATGCTTAACTGCAGAGTTGTTTCTACAACATACTGAAGTTCATTTAGACTACAGTTTCTGACAACAATTTGGAAACTCCTGTAGGCATTTTCCCCCAGTGTCTAGATTTGTTTCCGGAGAGCAATCCAAAGGCACAAGATCTGTTTGCCTTCTTACTGTAATATGGACAGCACATTAGAATCAGTCCCAATCCCTTAGAAAACTAATCTAGATGTACCCTGCAGGACATTCCCTGTAGTGTGTAAGACAAAAGCAGTTAATTTCTGAAGGATAATACTTTCTCAGCATTTCTATAATAGAAACTGTGCCAAATATGATATATGAAACAAAGTACACACCAAGAGATTTTGATTGACTTCTCCAGATCGCAGCTTTTAAAGGACCTCTTATTGCAAAGGAGAAACTGTCAAGAAAGAACCTGGTGGACAATATCAAGGGAAAAATGAACAAACTTTGCTAGGTTTCCTGTTTCTAGACACTTGGTTTTGTACTTTTGGCTGCTTTTTATGATGATTCAGAAAAGTCCATGGGACATCTATTCCAAATAGTGACAAACGTTATGGAAGAGGCAAAAGAAATGACCTTTTGATCTGCTAAAGGCTTTCATCAGAAATAAAAATAATATACATGTAATGTATGTCCATTGTATTTTACAGATCGTAGATTCGTACCTCTGGATGTCTATTATAGAAAACATATAATGATTTATCGAGAGGACAGGCAGCATATCAGTTGTCTAGCAGTGAATGAAAAAAACTTTATATATACTTATCTTATTGCACATCTATTAATAAAACCACCTTGAATTCTTTGATATAAATACATTAGAGGCGTTACTATAGAAAAAGACTTCTATGAAGCAAGTATCTTAAACAAAACTTGTTTTTCTGGCTAATTTCATTACTGTTTAAATTGGTAACCTCTGAATATTAAAAATAAGTATAACTTTAAAAGATACAAATAACTTTCAGCATAAAATTAAATACTTACATTGAAACTACCCCCAGAAAATCAGCTTTACATAAGCATAGTGACAACGGTTTTCTGCATACCAGTACTACATTCAGCAATACTTAGCAATTCAGCACTATGTATCCTTGAGAAGGAGACCGACGTCAAAACCACTAAGTATTTCAGGGATCCAGTAACACAGACTGATTTCTTCTTATTTCAGATGTAGAGCACTTTTGTTTAACTGACAAATTGTATTTTATTTCCCAGTCAACTATATCTTTCAGTGACCGATCATCATCCAGTCCTGAAATAAATGTTACCTGATTAAAGTAGTAAAGGTTAAAACATTTAAAACACATGCTGTAGATCTCAGAAATCAAGTCAAGATGTGTAAGGGCAAGAATTATTAGAGGATTTATGAAATCTGCCCTGAACAAATTAATTCATCAGTTTAGCCGAAGGCCTGTCAATGAATTCAAGGGCTTTACAAAAAAAATGGAACATCTGTTGCATATTTAAGGATTCTGTTTATATGCGAATGTAATGGATTATTCTTTCTGAGACAGGACATACAGTTTCCATGAATGTATTTGAAAGTCAATTTGAAATTGCTCCCTTGTCTTTGAGAATTGAGTACTTGCAAAATTATTAATCCTTAAGCCTTTGGAATGACAGAGGAGCATTAGACCTTGAGTGAAGTTGAAAGATATATACGTAAGTCTGGATAATGATATTGTCAAAACAGCCGACTGCCTCATCTGATTTAGTAACAGCCTTCTCCTTCCCTTCCCTTCCCTTCCCTTCCCTTCCCTTCCCTTCCCTTCCCTTCCCTTCCCTTCCCTTC